>NW_008619506.1:7667-14544 GCF_000691845.1 Merops nubicus | reverse complement strand
CTGTTTTATGGAAAAAAAAGTGAGCTGTTGGGAACTCCAGAGGCCATCTGCAGAGCTGGCAGCCTCTCCAAGGTCCCCCACCTCTTTATTTTCCCCAGGCTTTTCCTCATCAGAGTCATGGGTGCTGCAAGGCCACATCAGCTGCAGCCCACTGCTTCCCTCTTCTGCAGGCTTCACTTGATGTGTTTTAAAGTTGCTGGTCTCAAGGCAGCCCCCCCCAGAGCAAACCTGGCTTCTGGCTGCCATTCCCAGCTGAGAAGGAAGCAGGGAGGAGAAGGTGCCAGTCTCAGCTCATCCCAGCCTGTGCTGGACAAAGGACAAACCTCCTCCTTGAGCTGCAGAACACAAGTGCAGACGTTACTCCTGGTAGGAGGCACTCCCAAAGGGCAGGGGCTGCCCTGCCTCTTACCCCCCTGCCAGAACGAGTGATCAGGCAGCTATTTAAAACCAGCTCTAGGGAAAAAAACAGTCTGCACCTTCATGATCTTGTGGGAAGGAGGAGCAGCAAGGTGTGCCCAGGGACAGGGAGAAGGTTCTGACCCTGGGGTAGATCAGCTTTAGCCAGCAATAAACTCACACCCTTGTTCTGTTTAAAACCACCATCCTGTTTAAAATCAACTTTGCAAACCCAGCCTGACTGAAGCAGTGTCCCATAAGGCCACTTCATGCTAAGACATCTTCATTGCCTCGTTTAGAAACGTTTCTGACTAACATCTGAGGTTAATTACTCCATCAGCAGGAGCCACGAGACCTTCCTGGTGCCCAGTAAATCCCAGTGCGTTGATTCCACTCTCATTGGGTTCTGGGACCTGTGCAGGTTCTGCCCCGTGCTTCAGCTGCATTGCTGAGATTATTTTACAGCCCTGGGAGTCGATTCACAGCTGAGCAGCTTTATTTGGGCTCTGTGCCACCGGGAGAATCGTTGCCAGCTGTCTGGCAGCCTGGGATGTGATGTCAGAGATGGGCTGGGGTAAGGAGGAGGAATCAGGTGCTGAGAGGAACAATGCAGGCTTTGCTAGTGCTAACTGCTCGTGGTTCAGAGCCTATTAAAGCTTTCCTAAGCCAGCTCCAGCAGCGGCACATCAAGGAGAGATGCTCAGTCGCTGGAGGATGTGCTGTGGGGAGCAGTTGCCTTGAAGACAGGCACAGAGCCTCACAACTGTGTAGTGGTGGTGGTTCCGCAGCAGCACGACCCGTACAACTGTTGAGGGGTGGTGGTTCAGCAGCAGCACGACCCATTCTGTCTGCTCTCCAGGCATCCCTGGAGCGTTATTTCTGCACCAAAGGGCAGGAAGAAGAGAGAAAGGGACGACATGGATGCAGGTGGGGGCACAAAAGGAGCTTCTGAGTTTGATTGACTGCCAAGAGTGGAGCCAAAGTGGGAATCTGGGAGGGTGCCAAGGGTAACTCGTAGGGCAGAGTGAAGTCAGCGTTTGGAAGAGGTGAGGGGAAGCTGAAGCACAACCCTAAGAGCAGTGGGGACCTGGGGAGGAGAATCCAGAGAAAGAAGTGACACCATCCTCACCACAGACAAGGAAAAATGATGGGAGACTTGCCTTGCTTGTTCTGGCAGCATCCAGCTGCCTGCCCCCCCCCAGTGCAAAGCATTTGAATTTTCCCTGTCATAACTTGTTTTTACAGCCAGATTTCCTAGCTGGGGGTGGCAGAGGGAAGAATTTACAAGTAGATTCAAAGCAGCTCCTGGAAGAACTTGGCATGCTCTGCTTCTTTTGCATGACAATGTGGATTTAGCTGCCTTAATAGGTGATACTGATTTAGTAGCGATTACTCTGTGGTTATTTGAGCTTTTAAAAAGTACTTTCAGGTGCCTGCAAGGTTGTTAGGACCTAACTACATGGTGCACAGTCTTTAGGAACTCCTGGGCTCAGTCAGCAGGGTTGGACCAAAGCACCCAAGCTGTGTCAGGGGGAGATCAGAGTGTAGCCTGGGCCTTCCACCTTCCTGGGTGTAGACAATGTTCTGCAATCAGAACAAAAGTCAAGTGTTTAGGAACTTAGCTGGATGTTATTCTCTCTGATGAAACATTCTTCCCCAGTGTTAATTGCTGCTGGCAGGGAGTGGTGTTATCCCTACAGGAAGCTCATCTCTGGGAGCTTTGGAGGGAAAGGAGACCTCAAAATTAAAAAAAAAATGAACACACGTTATATAAAACCTTGGAGCTGTTGAAAACCATTGGAAGGAAAACTGTTGCCAAGCACAGTACCTGGATATGGGGGCAGGGAGTGGTTCCCAAAGCTTCTGGAGAGTCTTCAAGCCTAAGACTCTAAGTGTACATGGTTTAAAAAGCAATTTTGAAATTAGGCTCGTGCCTTTTGATGTCTTTCCAGTGTGGCTTGTGGGGAGCTCGTGTGGGGCTTGAGGTGGATCTGAGCAAAACAAGAATTAGTGAAGCAGACCCTGCTGCTGAAGGCAGCTTAGAATGTCCTGGATTTGGGGGGAAACACACAGATTATCCTCGTTGAGGAAAAGACCCTCTCCCAGAGCTGACTATCCCCAGTTCTGTGTGTTTCCCACTGCCCCAGAGACCCCATTATGCAACAGGTCAATACTGTTTGTTTGAAGGCTTATATTTTAAGAACCCAAATCCATTTATACAAAGCTTTGTAAAACCCAGGATTTAGCTGTGTAAAGAAGTTCAGTAACAGATGCACATGGGCAGAGCTGCTGGCACAGAGCAGAGTCCTCTCCAAAGCTAGGTCATCTGCAGGCTCTGACAGCTTAGGGTGCTGGAGTAACCCTGCCTCTGTTTCTCTTCACCCCCAGTGTCTGTTGGCAGAAGCAGTCGGTCCTGGACTCTGCACAGCATCTCCTTTATCCCCAAAATGAGAACCAGGCAAGTAGAGAAGTTTGTGGTACCCATGTGTGTCCTTTGTGCCCCTGAGATGAATGAAACTTGGCCAAATGGGTTGAATTTTAGAAGAAGACAGAGGTGGTGCCTCATGACAGCCCCAAGCCTTGGCATATGCTGAGAGCCCAGCACATGGTGGGAGGTAGGACCAAAACCTTGTCAAACTGTCTTCCACTTTACAGCAATGGCACCATCTCGCTTCCAAATATTGGGAGACTTTGATAACGACTCAATATTTTCCACAGATGTCAGTTGCAAAGTGGTTTTTCTTCATCCAAAGTTAGGTCTCTGTGAGGCTTGTCAAAAATCAGTGACAGGGAATGTTCACTCAGCCCTGCTGCCAAGCTGGCACGTGCCCTTCATTCAGGAAGTTATGTTTCAGAAGCCCAAATCCATATGGAAAAGGAGAAATGAAGCCATTAGCCATTCCAGGGGTGGGCTAGCTGAATATTTTCTCAGTAGTTCATCCCAAGAAAGGAAACACTGAGCTCCAGACGTGTGGGCAGCTAATGGGAATAAACTGCATCAATCCCTTTAAAACTCTGGCTGTAATCATCAAAGTTTAGCACAGACCAAAGGAGAGATCTGGACAGAAGAGTGCCTGAGGACTTGGGACTAGGAGGTGTAGAAATGCAGGAGAATGAGAAATGGTAGTGAGTGGACAAGCCTCTGCTCTGGATCCCTTCTGCTGCCCCAACAAACCCCAGCAGGAGCATGAGATGTGGTTGTAACCTTATACAACACATCTGAGCTGCTGCCTTCAGCACCAGAGCTCTAGGGACCGAATCTTAAAAGACACAGAACCCTCTTTGAAGTCTTAAGTTCCTGCTTTTAACCCAGGCAGAACCCACCCCAAACTCCCCCGGGGTCGTAGGGCTGCTGTTGGCAGCAGCTTTCTTGAAAGCACAGTCCAGTCCTCCAGGGGTGCTGCTGGTCCTGGGGGTGCTGCAGTGCCTGGGAGGCTCTGCCCACCCAGCTCTGCCCACCCAGCTCTGCCCACCCAGCTCTGCCATAGCTGCAAGGCTGTCACTGCACAGGGGTTGCTGCTGCCAGGGTGCCAGGCTGTTGCCAAGTGATGTGACAGGGCAGCAAGTCCAGGCTGTCTTCTGATGTGCTTTGAAAAGGACATTACATGTCTCTGGCTGGTATAAAATCCCTTCTGCTTCCTGGCTGTGGGGAGGCAGCCTGTCAGAAAGAGGCACAGAGTATTTTTGAGGATATGCTCAGCCCTTCTCCCTGCTTGGGGGCCACTGAATCCAGTTTTTCCAGCACAGGGGGAGGCAGCTCAGAGCTTAGACCCTGTTTGTGGTCCTGAATATTCTCATCGTGGGTTACAGGAAGCACAGCAGCAAATAATGTTTCCTTTCAAAGGGGCCTTTTGCTCCAAAGTTCAACCTGGGTTTGGAGATCACAGAGTGAGATGTGAGGAGCAAGCTCACCAGGGAACGACTGTACCTCAGAGGGTGTCCCTAGAAACAGTGCTTGGTCCTCTGATCTCTTGCTAATGAGTTTATGAAATGTCAGCCAGGCTTTCCAGGTCAAAGCTAATGAGCAACAACATGATATCAGGCAAAGTTCAGGAGGGTCAGGTGAACATGGATTTCAAGTCCTCGTGGTCTGTGCAGAGCTGCAGCATTTACTGGTGGAGTGGAGCCAGGAGGTGAAAAGGAATTTCATACTTGCTCCCTCTGTGATTTGGGACTAGGCAGTAGGATGAGAAATCAGCTTTCCAAACGTGGACTGGTCCAGTGCTGGTTGTCCTGCTTCCTCCTGTAGTCACTGTGAGAAGCCAGAATTCATGGAGCACTTTTCACCTGCCCTATTTGAAACCTCTCTCTGCCTTAGGAGCAGATGAACTCATGCTCTGGAAATTCCTTCTCCTCATGCAGTGACCCTGCAGGTGCCTGCTCCCCGTGCAGGCTTTTCTGGGGCACGTGCAGACCAGCTCCCATCTGGAGGTGACAGAGCTGTGGTTTCTTGGTGCCACCAGTAGCAGCTGTTGAACTTCCAGTAGACCTCTGTGAGGTGGTCCCAGATGTCCCTGCACCTGCTCCCTACCCAAAATGGGACCTTCCCAGCACTGAGGGGGGCTGGCAGGGAGTGCTGTGCTCAACCTGAGGACTGGGATGTCCTATGGCTGAGCAGTTTCTCCTCACATCAGGGCCAGCAGGATCTCTGCAGAGCCTTTCCTCAGGAAGAGCCTTTGGACGTGCAGCCAAACCTCCACTGGCAGGCAGCACTAATCCCACCACCCTGCCTGGAGCCCTGGAGCTGTTGCCAGCAGCCACAGTGGCTGCTCCAGCATCTCCTTCCCTGCAGAAACAGCTGAAACCTGGGACTGGAGCAGGGAAGCACAGGGAAAACTCATCCCAGCCACTCTTGGCATGATCCTTAGCCCCTCAGCAGCAGGCAGAAGGGCTGGAGTCCTAGAAAAGAGACTAAAAACCTGTGAGGAGAGGCAGAGTGCTGGCAGGAGCAAGCCCAGGGGCTGTGTGGGGTGGACACACAGCACGTGTAGTGCTTTAGGGCAACGTGGTGTTTGTCAGGAGGGTCAGAATTCCAGGCTGGTCCCACAGCCCTTGGTGCCAAGCTGGTCTCCCCACCTCTGAAGCCTCCAGAGCTGCCCAGGGCTGAGGTTTGGGATTGAGAGGAGGGAGGGAGGGAGATTTCCCACTTGGCCCTTTGCACATTGTTGGTTATCTTCAGTTCCTTGAAAACGTGCATCCTGAGAAGGGGCAGGCAGTGGTGAGAGCTGGGAGCAGTGTCCCTGCCCTGGGACACCCACAGCCACCTCTGGGCTGGGCACCACTCAGCCTGGGCACCGTCCTCGCCCTGCTGCCCGCCCGCAGCACACCCAACACCTGCCTGGGGAAGGAGCCTCTTTGCCATGCACAGAACTCACAGCTCTCCCCCATCCCCTTCCTTCTTTTCTCCCCAGGCCAAAGAGCTGCTCTGTTGCCTTTTTGACTCCCTGACATCTGAGAGCATCCACCAAATTGAGCCCCAGGAGTGGTAGCCGAGACGGGCGAGGCCCCCGAGCGGCCGGGATGCCACGGTGGGGATCTGTGCAGATGGACACCCAGGGCACCCCCAGCCTCTAAGAGCACCACTATTTGTCATTAAAACCTGAAGTCTGAAGTCTGGTATTAGCATAAAAGAGTGGTGGGAGGAAGGCTCAGTGCCCAAGAATGAGTCTTTCTCAGTCGTAGCAGTGGTTTCTAGTGGACAACCTACTGTCATCATGGAGCAAAGTTGGGAAAAACTGGCTGGGAAATACTCAGGGGGTGAGTTAAAGACAGGGGCAGATGGTCACTGCTGGCATTGTCTCAGCTGCTCGGGGGCTCCATCTTCCCCAGGCCTCAAAGACATTATGGAGAGACTCCATGTCTGCTGCTGCTTTGTTCTTTCCACCAAAGGCAAAACCACGGTAAATAAAAAGGGAATATTCAGAGGGAAGGTTGGATCTCTGGAGAGAGAGCTCAGGACATGGGGTAGAGCTGTTGAATGAGATGAAAAGCTGGGCAGCTCCATGTTCCCTTGCCCCTGCTCCTGTCCCTGCCCAGCCCCAGCTCGCTGCCCTCCCAGCTTCACGCAGCTCTGCCTCTTGGTCCTCCCTGGAATCCTCCTGTGATTCCTCCTCAGCTGAGGCCTTGCTAGGAGCTCTCCAGCAAGGCTGGTGGGGGTAACACAGAGGTCCTCACTCTTCCTGGGACCCAGGGGGTGAAGTCAGCTCCTTTGGGGAAGACTCTTCCCAGCCCAGGAGGCCTCACGTTCCTATCTGCCCTTCTAAGGTGAAGACATGCTCATGCATCTCCCACTTTAGTCTTGTGAGATCCCACCTTAAATACTGCATCCAGTTCTGGTGTCCCCACCAGAAGAGGGACACAGACCTGTTTGAACAAGTCCAGAGGAGGCCACAAAGATGATCCAGGGGCAGGAGCATCTGCTCTGAGGACAGGCTGAGGGCACTGGGGTTGTTCAGCCTGGAGAAGAGAAGACTCTGGGGGG
>NW_008619506.1:5677-7384 GCF_000691845.1 Merops nubicus | reverse complement strand
AACCTGGGCTAGCTGAGAGGCGTCCCGGCCCATGGCAGGGAGGTTGGATGAGATGATCTCCAGGCTCCCTTCCAACCTCAGCCACTCCATGAGTCTATGATGTAGCTCCAGACGTCGTAGACGCAGCCAGAACAGCCCCCGTGTGTCCTCCACGGGGCACTGAGGCAGAGCAGCTGCAGCCACTGCCTCTGAGCTGCCCTGGAACACCACAGAGGTTGTCCCTGTCAGCAGGGCGAAGGGGGGACAAGGACCATGGCCTCCAAACCTCAGCTCCCCAGCACCCTTCTGCCCAGAGAGGCTCTTTGGGCTTTACGGTGGGACCGAACATCTCCCGAAGAGAAGCTCCAGAAACACGTGCTGGGGAGGGGAGCAGGCAGCAGGTCGGGTCCCCCAGGAGGCAGCGTGGTGGAGAAGCCAGCCCTGCTCCTGCAGCTAACTAGGCCATTTCCTGCACTCCAGGCACATTGCTGTCGTGCTCCTGAGCCACGCAGGGCTCTGAAACGACTGAAAATGAAAAGGATCCACCCCCAGGGCTCGGGGATTGCGATCTGAAGGAGGAACGTGTTGGACTGAACCCCAGGCTCAGAGCTGAGAGGCAAAGCCTGCAGAGCTACGTGCAAGAAAAGGGGCAGCAGGGCCACCAGCACCACAGCCCTCAGACCCAGGAGAAGCAGGACCACGGGGAGCTGGCCAGCAGGAGGGGACCTCCCCGGGGAGGTGACACCCCCTCGGGGCACCCCTGGGCTTCATCACCTCCTGAGGAACCAAGGCTGGGCACACAACAGGCACCTGCTTCCACGTCCTCTTCCAGAGAGCCCCACTGCTGGTTCTTCACGAGCAGCCACCCACCAGCACACCAAGACCCGTGCCTCAGTTTCCCTTCTGGGAATGCCACACACCCCCCTGGCACAGCATCCTAAAGAGGGGGCAGCACCCGGAGACTTCCCCAGCCTCTCCAATCCCTGTTTTCAAGCCCAGCTAATTAGCCTCAGCCTAACAAACGAGCACACCCCACACGGAGCAGGGGAAAGCATCATCCTCTGGTATTTCCAAAATGCCAGGATTCCATAAATAACCTCGGCAGCCTTTCCTCCCAGAGCAGCCAGCCCGCTCCTCTGGGGAGAGCCGATCCCCGGGAGCAGCAGGGACCCCACGGGAGCCTTCCCCCCATCACCCCCCAGCAGCTCCAGCTCCCTCGCCCTGCTTTTTCCCTGCCAAGTGCCACAAGGCAGCCAGGATTAGCTAATCAGAGCTGAGGAGCAAATTAATGATTGCTCCAACGAGGAGAAAGGCAGATTTGAGCCGAGATTGTCGGCTTTGCAGCTGGCTCCTACTTGCAAACAATTCATTTAGATTATGAAAGCAAGAAATTGAGGACAAAACCCCCTAGATTGTTTGCTTCCTAGAGAAAGAAAAGAAAAGAAATGGAATTTAGATTAAAAATTATGCAGAGTAGTATTAATTCCCCACCCTCTTGTGCCTCCCCTCGTGCTGGAAAACCAGAGCTAATCAGAATTTAGCATTGTTCTGCTGCCAGTGTCAGAGCTGCCTCAATGGAGGAGAGATAAAATACAGTAGGTGGCATTTTGTGTTAACTCCTTCGGGTCCTGCCAGGGGAGAGCCGGGAGGAACGTGCCCAGTGCCCAGCTCCCATTTCCCCACCCTGCTCCAGCCCCGTCCTCACCTCCCTGCAGTGGTGCCCGGGGT
>NW_008619506.1:2095-5271 GCF_000691845.1 Merops nubicus | reverse complement strand
GAGCCAGGGACCTGCTGGAGCGGGGCCAGAGGAGCCCCAGCAATGCCCCGAGGGGGGAACCCCTCTGCTGGGAGCCCAGCAGGAGAGAGTTGGGCTGGGGCAGCTGAGAGGAGAAGGCTCCAGCTGGGGAGACCTGCTGGGGGCTGCCAGGACTCTGCCAGAAAGCTGAGGGGGGGACTTTTGAGCAGGGTCTGTTGGGACAGGACAAGAGGTGGTCGCTGCCCCATCCCTGGAACCATCCCAGGGGAGGTTGGCCGGGGCTCTGAGCACCCTGCTCTAGCTGGGGCTGTCCCTGCTCCCTGCAGGGGGTTGTACTAGGGACTAGATGACCTTGAAAGGTCCCTTCCCACCCAAAGCAGCCTGTGATGTAGCAGGGCTGGTGGCTGGTCCCTGCTGGGGGAAGCCTTTGCCTCCTCCTGCTCTTCCTGGGGTGGGATCAGGAGCTGGGCTCTAGTCCCAGGCCTGTCCCATGGGGTGGGCAGTGGCCCTTCTCCATTCCTTCATCTCCATCTTCCCAGGGCACCATCTCCCAGGCTGGCTGCAGCAGGAGCTGCTGGTTAATTGCTCCTTGGCAGTTCCCCACGGAGAGGGGCTGGAGGAGCACAAAGGGTGGCTTGTCTGCCAGGGCTGGGATGGAGCAGGGCCGGGGTGACCCGGGCGTGGGGGATCAGACAGCTCAGAACAGCAGCTAGCTCGGGCACAAAGAACAGCCCCGTGCCCAGCAGCCCGTGGAAGGGCTGGAAGTGGGTCAGGCAGGAAGCTGGAGGTGGCAGCACCTCCTGTGAGCTCACCTGGCCCCAGCACAGCCGTGGGCCAAGAGCAACGTCCTTCCCCATCCTGCAGGGCGGCTGGTTCCCTCCATTCTGCAGGGCAGGAGGTGGCTCTGGGAGCTTTCACGTGGTGCAGGGTCGAGCTGGAGCTGCTGGGATGGCAGGTGCTCCTGGGGAGCTCGGTGGAGGGACTGTAGGGTCTGTCCCATCCAGCCATCCATCCATCCATCCCTCCCTCCATCCATATCATCTATCCATCCATCCATTCATATCATCTATCCATCCATCCATCCATCCAGACATCAGACATCCAGACATCCATCCACTCATCCATCCCTCCATCCATTCATCCATCTGTCCATCCTTCCTTCATCCATTCATCCATCCATCCATCCACCTGTCCATCTGTCTATCCATCCCTCCATCCCTCCATCCCTCCATCCATCCATCCAGACATCCAGACATCCATCCAGACATCCCTCCCTCCCTCCCTCCCTCCTTTCCTCCATCCATCCATCCTGGAATCCTCCTATTTGATAGACCTCTGTGATCTTTGCCATCTTCCAGCCATCAGGAACCTCCAGAGATCTTTGTGAGTGACGAGAGGCTTCATCCTCCCCAGAGCTCTGGCAGAAGGTCCTGAGCTGTGTGTGGCTGTGCACTGAGATGCTGATACTCTCTCAAAGCAGACTGGCCAGTGAACATCCACCCCAGAGCTGGAGAACTGTCCAGACGTGCAGCTCTGGTCTGCAGAGGGCTGGGCTTCCTCCACAGCACAGCTTTGCCATGAACAAGTGGCTCCCAAGAATGGCTGTAGGTGGTGCCCACTTGAAAGCTGGGTGATGGCTCAGAGCTGGGAGCCAGCCCAGATGCTGCTCAGTGTCTGACCTGCACAGGGACAGAGGATCCTGGTGTGCTTCAACCAGCCAGAGCTGATGCCAACCAAGGTGCCCCTGGGTCCTGCAGAGCTGCTGCTCTCCCCCAGAGGGACCTATCCAACCACATGGCCCTGAATACTGAGCAGTGCTGCCATGGAACAAATTCAGGACCACTGAGAAGCTCCTGATCACTCAACTCCCACTGTCTTCTGGACATCTGCTGCTGAACATCTCAAGACAAATTCAGGACCACTGAGAAGCTCCTGACCTCTCAGCTCCCACTGTCTTCTGGCTATCTGCTGCTGAACACCTCACACAACCACAGGCTGCATTCTGATGCCCCACCTCCAGAGCCTCTCAGCCAGCATCTCTGGCTGCCTCCAAATATTGAAGTCCACTTGGACTTGAAGCCAAGCGAGTGTCCCGGGCGTCCTGTGGGTCAGCCAGTCAGTGCTGCCACATCCAAGGATCCTCAGGAGTGCCCAGTGAGCAATGCCCACGAGGGCAGATGTGCCTGAGGAGCTCTGCAGAGCCAGGCCACCACGGTTCCCCTCTGGAACTAGACCCTGGCCCTTGGGAAAGGGTCCTTGCAGTGCTCCTCAAGCCAGGCTGGGGAAGGGTCAGCCCCTCGAGTGGCTGCAGGCGTGTGACGAGCTGCAGTGAGTCCAGCAGAGGCTGAGGGAGCTGGACCTTCCTCAGGGTGGAGAGCAGGAGGTTGTGGGAGGGGACCCAAGTCCCAAATTGGGACTGGCCCACGCTGGGAGCAGGGGACGTGCTGATGGGCACAAGGAAAGAGGTGCTGTAGCCCCAAGATCAGCTCCAGTCGTTGTCCCATCACCCCTCCAGCCCCTGCTGGGGGACCAGGACAGATGCCCTTTCACTGGGGGGGGCACACTTCAGGTGGGACACAGATAAACTGGCCTTGCTTCTTCTTGAGGTCCTGACCCAGCTCCAGCCCCGGAGGCACAAGAGTGACCCAAATTCCTCTGCCTGCCTTCATACCAATGCGGGGAGGTGGAGGGGGGGGTGGAACGCTTGGAATCGACCCCCTGGGGCGTGCTGAGGGACGAGGCAGGTTCCCCATCTCAACCTCCCTGCCTGGAGCTCCATGCCAGTGTGGTGTCTTCAGGGCTCCAAGGTGCTTAACATCCATCTGAAGCATGTTCCAGACATGTTCTGGGTGCCTCGAAGGCCCTGAGGTGTTACGGGAGGCTCCATCAGCAGCTGATTCCCTCTATTAATCTTCCATTCATGCTTTTCAAACGAGACCTTTCCAGAGGTGTGGGAGCCTCTGGGGCAGGAGCTCGGCGGCTCCCCAGCCCCGGGGGCTTTCTGGGGGGCTCTGGAGGAAGGTCTGAATGGGGAGGAGCGTGGAGCAGCTCAGCCATGGGCTCTGGGTGCTGCCTGGGGCACCCTGAGCTGTGTCCCATCGCGAGGGAGATCTCCCGTCCTTGCCGAGCTGGGATGCTGCTGTTGCCATGGCAACGTGGGAGGCCTGCAGAGATGGAGCCCGTAACCCATCACCCCA
>NW_008619506.1:1585-2055 GCF_000691845.1 Merops nubicus | reverse complement strand
CAGCCCCTCCCCGCACCCCAAAATCGAGGCTACCCCCCCCCTCCTCCCTCAGCTGCCAAACCCACCCAGCTAAAAGCCCCCAGGGAAACACGCCGGGATCTCCAGGGGGAGAAACACCTTTGGGGGGAGAAACTCAGCCAAGCCCACAGCACGGAGCAGGCAGCAGAGTTGGACGGGCTGATGGTCCCACCCCCCAAAATGCCCCCGGCCAGCTGAGGCTGCAGTGGAGGCTGTTGGCACCTGGCAGAGCCCTGCCCAGAGCTGCTCCCTGGGGGATGCTCCCGGGGCCGTTTCCCCCAGGCAGGGACCCGCGTGGGAGGGGGGCTGTGGAGGGACGGGTGGGGACGGGGACAGAGGTGGCTGGATCTGTCACACAAGGTCACCTCTCCCCGCTGAACCAGCCCTTGTGGCACGTGGCTGGATTTTTCCCCACCTCAGGAGAGCTTTTGCTGCCTGGCCCCAGCAGCGTG
>NW_008619506.1:0-1475 GCF_000691845.1 Merops nubicus | reverse complement strand
GAGCTGTGTCCCCTGTGTGGGCAGCTCTGCAGCCAGCAGGAAGGGCAGTGAGATGTCCTCGTGTGTCCTCCCACAGCCAAGTGGCCCGTTTCATGAACGCCGTTGCCACCCCGGCCTCGTGGCATCTTCCTGGAAGCCAGTGCTCCCCTCCCGGCTCAGGGTGGGTGGGCTGCTGGTGGTCCTCAGCCCACAGCCCCTCCTGAATCACTGCTTGGTGGCAAAATATTTCCTTCCAAAGGTCTTGTTGGGGTTTTGGGGGGGGGGGAATTGGGATGCCCTCTCAGCATTCATCATTTGTGCTCCACACGAGTCGCTGCCCCAGCCTCCAGTATTTGTGCTGGGGCTGCAGCAGCTCCCTGAGAGCATCTCTAAGCACCACTCAGCTCCAGACACGGAGGGATGGGTGGGATTAGAGGCGGGCAGGCTCTGCCGAGCATCACACCAGGACCTCCTGGCCTTCCCAGCTCAGCAAGGATCTGGTTTTACAGGGTGCTGATGGATGCACCAATCCTGCACCCAGCACCACAGCGCTTCCACGCCCAGCACCCTGCCCCTCTTCCCTCCGAGGAAGGATCCGTGCAGGTCTAGTCGTTATTTTCACCCATCACTCGGGGACTGCCCAAGGTGTCACTGGGGGAGTCCCAAAGGTGGGTGGCCACAGCACCAGGGTGGCCACCTGCCCGGCAAGCTCCGAGGGGCCGTGGGCGGGAGGGGGCTTTGCCAAGCCGCCCCTTTGGCCACGGTTTTGGGGTCTAAAGGTTTCCCGTGGAGAGGAGCAGCCCCTGCCCTGCCGGGCTCTCAGCACCCCTGACCTTGCCGGGATAAAATTAGCCCTTTCCCTTTGAATTCAGGAGGGTTGAGCTGCAAGAACCCGAGCGGCTGGTTCCAAAGACGTCAAGAGGCAGCGTTTCCTTTTTTGGCTGCCTTTGATCAGGGAGGGGAGGGTCCTTCCAGCCAGCGCCTGGTGACAATGACATTGATTTCCTAGACCTTTTGGCGTGGCCAAATCTGTATTTTTAGCTAAGGAAGAGGGGGGGAAAAAAAAACCCCAACAAATTACTAAATCACGTGTTCAAAGCAATGCTTGCCCTGCCCTGACAGGGAGGGAGAGGAGAGGAAAGAGCCTTCGCTGGTGCTGTGGGTGGATGAAGGGGGCTCGCCGCCTGCTGCCCTGGCCCCAGCAGCCCCCTACCCCTGAGCAGGGCCCCCCACCACGGGGGTGCCATAGCAGGGGCCATAGCAGGACCCCCCCTCCCAAGGGATCCCATCCCCTGCAGCCATTTATCTTCTGGGGCAGGCGCTGCCTTCATCTCTCCTTCCCAGCCTCCTCCTCGCTCTTCCCCCACCCTGCTCTCATTTCCCCCATGAAGACTTTAATGAAATCTGCCCTTAATTAAATCCACATTCATTTGCATAATTACCAGGAAATTGAAATTAGCCTGCGAACGTGGCTGGAATACATTTGGCATCAGGCA
>NW_008619505.1:0-427 GCF_000691845.1 Merops nubicus | reverse complement strand
TTTGAAAACCTTACCAGAGAGGGGGGTGAAGAAAACCATAAAATTATGAGAAAGAGATGAATCTACAAGATGTATTGTGATGACACTGAGGTCAAGAATTAAAATTTGTTGCTGTTAAAATTAGATATAGAAGAACAACATGGGATTTGATTTTCTGAATACAGTATGGTAGTGTCCTGTGCTATCTTACCAATATTTGTAATCCTCATTTATTTTGTGGACTTATTTCATCATCACACCTTTTGCTGTTTCAACTACAAAATGGTTGATCACCTGCTTTTTTACCAAATTTTGTTCATAAGAGACTTTTTGTCTGTTCTTTTAAATACTCCTGAATTACATTACTGACAATCTTTATGAAGATAAACTAACACCAAAATGAAGTACAACATGTACGGTATGAAAAATATACAAATATTGGTGTATT
>NW_008619504.1:20246-31643 GCF_000691845.1 Merops nubicus | reverse complement strand
AGGCAGGAGCCGGGCACCACGTGGCCGTTCGCTCACACCCCCTTCCCCCTCGCCCCCAAACCCCCCACACGGGAGGGAGAGTAAAGGGAGAGAAATACAAATCCCTGTGCTTTGAGATAAGGAGAATTTATTACAACAACGCAGAAGTAAGAGCAAACAACAGCAGTAACAATGGGCATAACAACGTATAATAAAGGGTGTGAAATATGTTCACCTGATTTGTGTCAAACTAAAATCATATTGGGGCAGCATGGTGAGGTATGGTTCTGTTGGTTTTGTATAGCTAAGAGCCTGGAGAAAAAGCAGGGTGATTAGTTCTGGTTTCTTGTTTGTTGTCACTTGGGGTGTTGATGTGCTGGCTTGCATTGATTCTGTTAACAGCCGCTTAATGTTAAACAAAGAGGAGTTTGTATAGCGCATGCGTGAAGCCTGGGGCCATCTAAACGGCGAGCTGAGGAAGATTAATGACTTCATCCAATGACTACCAGGTGGGAGCGAAGACAACTCCAAGAGGTGAAAAGAACATGCTTCAAAGAAGACCTACCTATTTTTGGAATTAATTTACATAGACCCACCTTTTAATGGATATGTATTAGCAGGGACAATAAAAGCTGGAGACAGGGACTGTATGATGTGCGTCTTGGTTGAGCAGAGTCTCCTGGTGCACCCAACGCTGTTTGCTTGCCTTTGTTCGTTTAATAAATTTTAAATTTAATTGGAATCTGGTTTTGTGCTAAATTATTTCTCACAAAGGGTACAAAGGAAACAGATGACCTCACAGGCTCCGGACAGCAAACCGCAGCTTGCACGCCCCCAGCCCTGGAACCCTCCCCTGCTCCCAGCCCATCCGGCCCCTCTGCTCCAGGCATGGTGTCAGCGTGGCAGAGAATAACCCCCGGCTGGACCAGCTGTCTGCCCCGGCTGGAGCACCTGCCCGACTGCAGGTGAAAACCAACCCTGTCCTAACCCAGACAGGGCACTTACTAAAACAAACAAATCAAAGCCTAAACCACACACAGCGTAAACAAAACAGACTCCTACATAAGTTTAAGTGTACTCTAACAAATAAATGTAGTGCAGAAAATAAATGCATTCACTTGGTCACTCTGACATCCTCTCCCTACCACATGGGGTGAAGGAGACCCAAAATAACAGCTGTATTGGTTCTTTCATCATCCTCATAAATATGAGGGAGCTGAGACTTAAAGTTTCTTAAAGGGTGTATTGGGGACTCATTGGGTAGGTCTCCATTACTGCAAGGCAAGAGGAGTGGAGCTGGGAAAAGAAACAGCTGCTGCTAAGTCTCAGGGAAGTCTAATCTGGTCCCACGAACTGATAGCCATCTTGTGGCTAGGGTATATATTTTAGTTCAGTTTCATCCCAAAGAGATACAGTTCCTGAGCTACAAGGCCTTTCTGTGATATGAACTAAAGTATGGAGAGTGAAGTTTCACTTCAAAAGCCCAATATTCATCTGAACCACTACCATAGGCACACTCACAGTAGTATGAAGGGGAAAATACTCCTTTATAGTTATGGTGGAATCAACAAATTCTCCTTGTTTACAGCTTATTTCACAATAAATCTTTGCCTAGATAAATTCTACCTAAAGTTGCAGTTTCTTGAGTAGTCAGGGAGTCACTCGCCTGATCTCCTTTTATACAGTGGACAGCTGTTTAGATTTGGCTAACTAAGAAGTACAAAGAATTCAAATACAACAACTATGTGGAAGAAATCAAATCACTCCCACTGAAAATAGGAAAAATAACAAGGCCATACACAAACATTAGACATTTTTGACGTACGGAAATAGACTCTATAACTCGAAAGTTATAAAGTAGGTATGTTTATTGCACGCAGTTGCACGGGGGATCGCTCCACCACAAGCGTGCATACCCGAAGTAGCAAATTATTTCGTATTTATACAGTAAAATATTACATATTTAACTGACATCTATACATATTCATTACTTAACCCCACCTACCCCTGCTTCGTATTATAATTAGCCTCGCTTCGTATTATAATTAACTCATCAGTCCTTCTACGCTTGCGCAGTTTCTCCTGGTAATTGTGGGCAGGGGTCTTCGAGAGGCGGGCAGTGGTCTCTGGGAGGAAGGCCGGATGTCCTCCTCGTGATGGACTTTTCACCTTTTGTCTGGAATGTGGTGATTTGGCAAGTTTATAGTTTTGAGCCAGTTTTGGTCAGCTCTTGTCCTTGGTAAACATCTGCTCTTTTCATTAGTTGTGTTTTTTACTGATAATTTTGTGATAGATGTTACTTTGTGTTTCCTCTGTAAGTATTAGTCTTTATTATTTTTCAATAGTTCCTTTCTCTTTTTCTGCCGATAAGTGCAGGATGCCTGTGCATTCTGACTTTTATGACCATTCTCCTAGATAAGGGTTGTTCATTGGTTTAGATGGCAGATCAAAGGAGCATCTGCTTGTCTTCACACACTTCGCAGTGATCAACAAGACAATCGATCTTTCAGTTCTCTGTTATTTTACACAAATGGTTAGCTTTATAAGTTTTTTTTCTATTTTTATGTTAGTTACCTTACATCATTTTGGCTGTGAACAGATATATGCAAAGAGAGAAGACAGACAAATTCTCTGATGCAGATCATCTCAGATAACATTGCAGTTCCTTAATACCCTTGAATTTATGAGGAGGATAAACTTAGAATGCCTCCAATTTTATGACTATTTCACACATCTGTAAGATAAACAGCACTTACATATATCAGAGGGGTGCTATGAGATTTAATTAATGTTTGCATATCACTGTGAGACACAGAGATGAAAGGTGCTACAAAACAATGGTATCTCATTGGCAGAACTTTCAAGAACAGATCCTCAGCTGGTGTGAATTGTCATCTCCCATCTAAAGTCACTGAAACTATCCAGCTTATAAGCCCCTGCTCCACAAATCAAACGGGTCTTGTAAGAAGACAAATACCATTCTTATTAAAAAGATATCTGCAGAATAAAACACTAGCTTTTCAGTATGGGGACCATGCTGATTCTGAATTTTAAGATAGTCTTGACTTCAGACAAGTGCCGTTCTTAAACTATGGAAAAGTCTTTATTTATTTTAATAAGTGTCTGAAAACCCTAAAACTGAAATATTGTAGTTACTGACAAATTCTGTCTTGTTTTCTTATATATCAAATATTGATACAATGATCACAATCTAAAATAGCTTAACTAGCACTGCAGTGGGACAGAGATGACTGGAGTAGGAGCCCTGACCACATTCATCAAGCAACTGGAATGTTGAAATAAAGCTCTTTTCTATTCTATGTGACTTCATCTATGAAGAATTTCCAACACACAGAAGACTACACCAAAAAAATAAAAATAAAAAAAAAATAAAAAAGGCACCCTATAATTCCTCAGCTCTTATGGCTCATGCTTGCAGGTGCAAACAGTTACCAGGGTGACACATTCACAGAAGCTCAAAATTGTGTGCAGTTTCTTACCATGTCTTGAAACAAGCTGCTGCACCAGAAGCCAGGATTCTCTCTGTGAGAGCTCAGGCAATTAACCCATGAGGCACACACTGAGAGAGTTTGTAATGGGAGTCAAGTATCAAAATCATGTTGGTTCCCTGTCTTTAATACCATCTGTCAGTACTAGCTATTACGGTTGCTTTCTGAGTCCAGAATGCTTTTAAAAAGTTGCATTCCTCTGAACAGCAGTTAAAAATTCTTGTTCAGCTTATATAAGGATTTTTGTAATAGTCAGCTTTGTGACATCTCACAAGTATTTTTTGAAAACATCTCTTAGCTCTCAGTTTCCCTCTCCTATGTGCTGTCCCTGCCACCCCCTCCCCCCCAATAAAACTACAAGCTTTCTTTCAAAATTTCAAGCTGAAAAATAAAATCCAAACCAAAGTGCATTAAAGAGTAAAATATAAATTCTTGTATATTAAAATACCAGAGAATAAACATAAGAAACCAGGTGAACAAAGCAGACCAGCTTGCTATATCCATTTCTATAGCTCCTTGAAGACTCTGTGAATCTCTCCTCAGGGACAGGATTTGAGACTTACACTTTTGTGATCACTATCACTACACCCACAACCCTAAATTTTGCCCAACTCCCTTGGCATTGCAGATTCACAACGTCAGTAGTGTTAGTGTTTAGGAAAAAAAAATCTGTAATTTTACTACACCTATCTGCATCCAAGGTGACAGAATCTCAAACACTTCAAAGTTGACACTCAAACACTTCAAAAGATTAAAATGATGAAATAACAAATAATCACATTTATGCACACCCTTCCTTAGAAGATCCCCAAGCAATTTGTGAAAATATGATTTAAGCCTTACTGTACCTCTCTGTACTGTACTGGTCACATTATTCTTATTTTATCAAGGTGAAAATGTACAAAAAGTATAACGGTATTCCCTAAGGTCATTCAGCTACTCAGCCATAGCCCAGAGAGTTTAATTTACAAGATCTGAATTCTAGTCAACAGTTCTGCTCCCTGAAATAACTAAACTCTTTAAAGTTATATAGCACTATACATTCCTGCACTGCCTTGTACACTTCCTTTTCTGTGCCATTTGGGAAAATAACATTTTGACTCATCACAGCACTGTTCTCAGCTTCAAAGCATTTTGAGCATAATTAAGACATTTTCTTATCATGAAGGTGACTGTAACAAAATGCAATGCAACTAGGAGCCATTGGACAAAAGCCTGATACCATTCTGTGGATTAAGAGACACACACCAAACCATGATGTTAAATGCAACTAATTAAAAAGACAAATAGACTTACATTGTCTCTTACATTGACAACTGTCAGACAGACATTGTCTGTCACTTACATTGACAATTATGCTAGAGAGACTCTCCTTTCATGGAAGTCATCGCAAGCTGCTTTTTCTCTTGAGACACAAATGATGTAAAACTATCTATGATAGTTTTTTTATCTATGATTTCATAGATGAAAAACTGTAAAACATGTAATCAATAATCTCAATTGTCACCAGAATATATGCCTTCTGCACCCTCCTCCCCACTCTAGTTTAGTAGCAGGAAGCACACTGTAAAAGCCTAGGAGAAAAACAGGCTAAGATAGCTACATTTTAACTTGAACTTGGACAAGTCTTTGCACAGACTGCTTGAATGATTCCTTCTGCTGAACAGGGACATATGCTGGCCAAGAGCTAGAATGACAAAATGCAGCCCTTAAGAGATGCAGACTTAAAATCCTTGCTGTGCCACATTCAAATCTCCAGTTTGCTTTTCCCTTGCAGTTTTAAGTTCCCCTTTGCAATCCTGATTTCTTGTAACTAAAAAGAGTAGTGTTGTTGCTGTGCAGCATGCAGTAGGGTGAGAGGAATGGGAAGGCTACAAATAGAGAACTCTTTCTGCTGTGCCATATGAACAGCTGGCGAGGTTTAAAGACACCTAGTATCAAAAATAACATTGCATTTATTCACAGAAAGGGCAAGCCAAAAAACCTTACCTAATAAATTCCAGCCAAGGCTGTTTGAATTCAGCTCTTATCACAAAAGATGAAAGTCAAGACTGTAGCATGGGCATTGGAGCAGATTTCCTAGCTAGCTTTTCTTGAAGTTTGGAACAGACCTTAGTGAAATTTTGAGCATTCTGGGGACAGCCTGCAGTATAGGATGGGAAACACACAGTACTTTTAGGATGATGTAAACTTTTACCAGGAAAGGTTCCTCTGTGTAAGTAAAAGTAACCTCAGACTGCAATTATGTAGTTCACATTAAATTGAAAGAGCTGAAGGAATCCATTTTGTAAGAAGCTGCAAGAACAATGCCAGGATTTTAGGCAAACAGATATCAACTTCTTTTGATTTATAGATTCCTTAGCATGTTCCAGATATGCTGGACCCTTCCATGATAACGTTTCAGCCTACAGACAACCAGCTTTACTTTTTCTTTTAGCTTTCATTGGCCTCTTATAAATAGTCTATGGATCTGCAAGGAAACGGCAAGACCCAAAAAGCCACAAGAAAATTTAATAAACTATCTCCTGAGGAGGAAACAAACCACCTCAAAGCAAAAACATAAAGGCAAGGCATAAACCATGAGGAATATGGTCTTGGAATTGAAAAGGGGACTCAGCTGCGGTACATCACAGTGTGACTCAACAGTGCAGAGATTACATCTTGTACATATAAAATTATGCAAAACACTAACAATTAAAGAACTTTAAAAATCAATGTCAATCCCCTAAACAGGATGGCATTAATGATTCCTATGCACAACATAATGAACATACAGGATATTTTTTTTTTTTTTCCTCAGGGGATTTTTTTCCACTTAAAAGTGGAAAAGTCATGTTAGTGGACAGTCATGTTAGAATGCTGTCAGGTGTTCATGGTTTTTAAATCAATGCATTTTTTTTTATGTGGGAAATTATTTGGGAGGAAAGATTAATTCAAGAGTGATCTTAAAAATATAGGTTTATGACAGGACATTTCTGAATGTGAAGTCTGATCTCATTGACTACACATTCAGTTGTTTGGATCTGGGGCAATCATTCAACTCATGAAAGCTTGTCCCTAGTAGGTTTACAACATTCCCAAGCTTTGGGTTCCAGCAGAACAACAATCATTCCTGGAACAGCAGTTAACAGTGTTTTAATTGATTTGGCACTGAACAGTCCAGGTTTAGGGAAGATATTTCAACTGAGACTCAGGGCTAATTGTGTGAAGGTCAGATTCAAACAGAGGACTACTTTCACTGGCTGACAAGTGTCATTGCACAGAGCACGGATAAGTTGTTTACACACTCTGTACCTTGATTTCTCTTCCTAGAAAAACAGGGATGATGAGAGTATGTGCTGACTCAGTAGAGAAGCAAACTCAAATCCACTGAAGCCTGCAGGAAGGCCTAGCCATAACTCCTCTTGTCATAAACAAAGGGTGATCACAATCACAAAATGTTTTCTATTACATAGCTAGTAATATTCCCTTTACTAAGTATTTCACACTTTTAAATTAAGACCCTTAAAGCACATGATGAAAAACAGAAAAAATTCCAGCAGCACAGAAATGAAATCACCCTGACAACAAATTGATTCAGCTAGAATCTCTAACATGGCCTTGATTTTGCAAATCACTTGTGCATCTATTTAACTTTAAATCACAGAATTATCATATTAAAGCCAATGAGATCTTTCTTCACTTGTTTAAAGACTGGCAGATTAAAGTCTGTATTGTGATTTGCATAGGTGTGTTTTTAAAAAATAAAAATGAAGACATTTAGTATCAAAGTTAAACAAAAGAAATCACTCCATAAGCAGCATTTTTGCTTAACATTTCCCTTCACATTAAAAAAAAAAAAAACACAAAACAGAAGAAAGCATAGTAAGGTCTCTGCCACATGGTTTGGAGATAAAGATCCTATCATGACTAGCATTCTGTATTTCTTTGTCAAAATAAGGGGTCAAGGTTTTCCACAGTAAACTACAGATAACTACTCCTAGACTGAACTTGCAAGACAATTCTTCCTCATTTGTTAATTCTCTTTAGCTTTTCATTTCATACCTGGAAAATGATTTTTAAAAACCTCATTACAACACAATGTTAAGTATCACTTTAATTCAACTAATCTGATTCTGGGGACTGAGGACCTGCAGTACTTATCTGTAGCCCAGGAGGAAGCAGCTCCTCTTGCCAAAAAGGCAGCTGGGTTACACTGCTCCTGGTCCTGCCTGCTAAGACCAGAATTTCTAAATAGGCTACTCTAGTGTATCAGCTCCTGCCTACCATGAGCTGATTTTCATAGCTGTTAATTGCCAAGCAGAATACCAAAAAGGCATCAGAGATTTAGAATTGCAAAAGTAAGTCATTTTGCTTTGCCTGAAATCAGTTCTGAACACTTTTGCCATCAGGATTTTAAATGTGAAATTAGTAAAATAAAGACTAAAATAATTTTCTTGGTACATAAAAGCAAGCTCTACTCATGGTCAGCCTCAGCTCTGCCCTGATACACATTCGTAACTAGTCATAAAATAAGCAAAAAAGTAAATAGTGAGTTTAAAAAGTACCAACATTGATAAAAGTATTTGTTAGTATTTTCTAACTGGTTAAGGAAGGATGGGTAAGGCTGTGAGACAGTAGTAGATACAGAAAGAAGAGGAAAGATTTTAGACAAGGAAATGAAAAAGAAGAGATCAAGAAAGACTGGATATGGTAGTGAAGTTGCAGTGGATGGCACTACATGATACCATCAGTAATAGAAGAAAACTACAGACAAAACGCAGACAAGTAAAAAAATCTTAGTACTAAGTAAGTGACAACTATATATTAATTGTTGCATAAACATACCCACAACATTGCTGCAACGTATTTATGTAAATTCCCACTGACATTAGCAGCAGTTACACTCCCTCAATAAGACTATAAAGTTTTACATGTAAACCAGAACAGGGGACCAGCTATATAAATACAGTTTATTTTCTCCCTCTGCAGTGAATTTAACACTTTCATTCTCCAATAAGAAAAACAAAAATCTACCTAAAAAAGGTTAAGATTGCATTTTCTCAGTCAGTGCAGCCTGCTGTTAATTAATTTCACCTGCGATGAGACAAAAGGATAAAAAATACACAAACAGGTAATAAACAAGTCTATTTTACCTTGTGATTGTACCTTCATGGACCTAACAAACAACAAACAGCTTGGGAACAGTAATTTTTTTGATACAAGATATAATTCACCATATAAAACATCTACCAAACACAACCAGATTAATCATCTTTCTTGTTAAAAGATTTAAGCTTTGTTATAAGGTACTAACAAGCATGTATTTACTTTCTGCCACAGTCCAAACATCAAGGGTCCTCTAAAGCAATTAGCTAGGTGACAAGAAAGCAGTTACATTCACTTCACAAGCAGTGGATAGTATTTATACTTACATCATTTTCACACCTTGAGCACAGTGTCCTAGTTTTCCAATTTTCTTGCTTCTCACACTATAAATGACTGTGTCATGCTTCTGTCTCTGTAATGCAAGCAATTTTGTTTTTGACAGATTTACAGCCCTTAAGATTTAGTATATTTTAATGAAAAATTTCTGTGCACTTTAGACTATAATTTCACATAATTTCCTTGTAAAGCAACTCAGCTCATCTTTGCTTGCGGTGTTTACTAGAAGAGAGTTGTTCAGAAAACTTCATTCCTAATCGTAGTTTGCAATGCTATAGGGTGATTCAGGACACATAACCTGTGATTCTGCCTCTCGGCCCACCACAGGAGAAGGAACAAAGTAGTTCATCATTCTGGCTTTTCCCAGCTGGCTGGGTATTATTTTATCATTAATGCACATATTTTAGAGAGAGAAAATAATCATAAAGATTTCTGTCTCCCAAGATACTGTTTGTTTTCTATCACGCTATCTCTGCTATCTCATTGTTGTGTAAGAAACTGATTTTAATTAAATTTATAATTAAAGCTTAATTATGTCTTGACTTATTGGGGGGTAGGACTAGACACCATATTTTGTGAACTACAGACATGAGATACTGTTTACAATCCCCTTTAAATGGCTTTTACTACGACTGATTTACCATCTGTGTGAGACACACAAAACCTACTCAACTTTCACATAGCAGGTTCTTACATCCTAGTCACACAAGGCCTGTGGAAGCAGCACAGATGTGCAACATCGCTCCCCTATGCACAGTGCTTCCCATTACTGTTTGTGTTAACTACTTGCATTATGACACGTGACCTGTAAGGGGAAAAGCTGCTGTAGGCAGAAAGTGAGTGAGTTGTTTCTATTACCAACCACAGGCAGTGCAGCAGTTGATGCTTATGCATCCACATCCTTGGGTTGCATGGTAAAACAGGATTCTGTGGAATGTTAAAAATACAGACAGAATAGCCAATTTATTTTAGTTATAAAAATTTAGTGAAGGTTTTGGTTTAAAAACCCATTCTTTTGTCCCCCTAAACATTCACATACTAATGCTTCTCTGCTGAGAATGCAATCATTAATTAAAATGAAGCACGTTTGTTCTGTCAATATAAACTTCTGCTGGAAGTGCAAACATTATTCAAAATGAAGCATAAGGTTTTTCTGTGATATCAACTTCCATTGTAAGGATCTTTTTCAGTGCTTCTGCTCTGTTTTTTTTTAATGAATATCTAGTGTGAAGAGAAAGGACACAACAGCTCAGCTTCTTTTAACTGATGCACCTAAGAACTCATCTAATTTTTACTATTCAAAAACACATAATTCAATCAGCTATATGCTTCAACTCAACCTACATCGAGCAGAGTATAAGAAAGCATATTAACATGCTAAAACCTAGAGTCAAAGGGGATGCTCCTTTTCCAGATGGTTAACCTAGCTGCTTTTCTTTCTATATGACAACAAAACATTAACATCCTTTCAAAAAGATGTAAAATTCCCAAACCACTTGATATTGCTTAACATATATTACTGGCCATTATATTATCACTGGTGTTACTTAGGGAAAGCATAGCATCTGTGTAGCAGTGTCCATTTGACTAGCACTGTTTGCTTCCTTTTTGATTTTAGATGTTTCTCCTACTGTGGGGTTCTTGCTTTTATTGCAGTGGACATAATAACAAAGACTGTACAGTTTGAATCCAAGCTGAAGTGCCCTTTGCTGCACAAGTACTCCCTATCCTTAAATACTAGGAGACTAATTTCAGCTTCTTATCCTGGTGAAACTACAGAGTTTTGCCAAGACCAAAATACACTTTTCATATATTTCAGTAAAGAGTCTGTTTTCTGGCAGAAAATTATCAATATAAAATCATTACTGTTGGAGACAAAAGAGGGGAAAAAATGTAGTGGCCTAAAATTTTTGAGACATCTCTCTCTCCCAAAGGAAACATTTCATCTATATTTAAACAAACCACTGAACAGAATGGCATCCTTCCTTAAAATGATTTTCAAATGTTCTAGTGCCTTACCTGCTTTTGATGTGATAACTAAGCTTAAAAGTGCTGACTATCCACCTTGAAAACAATGAAATAAACTTTGGTTCTCTGTATGTTGCATGGAACACTTTGGAGAACAGAAGGAATTAGACTATTTTGTGTATTTGCAATAGCAGAAAAGAAAAATATCTCAAGGAAGTTCCTCATATAATTGTGCAACATGAACTCTGGCTACATTCACCAAACACTTACTGGTGTCTAAAAATGCTGATATCAAGCATTTGGGGGCTGAGAAAGAAGTGGAGGATGAGAAAGGAGGGGAAGCAGGGAAGAAGAGTAAGAAACTCCGGAAGCAAAACCATTTCCATAAATTCATCATTTTGTATTATTGATTGAATCACAGAATCACAGAATGTTAGGGGTTGGAAGGGGCCTCCAGAGATCATTGAGTCCAACCCCCCTGCCAGGGCAGGACCATCTAGTCTAGGGCAGGTCACAC
>NW_008619504.1:0-19998 GCF_000691845.1 Merops nubicus | reverse complement strand
TCTTCTCTTCTCCAGACTAAAAAGCCCCAGGTCTCTCAGCCTCTCCTCATAAGGCAGGTGTTCCAGTCCCCCAGTGATCCTCATAGCCCTCTGCTGGACTCTCTTGAGTAGATCTCTGTCCCTCTGGAAATGGGGAGCCCAGAACTGGACACAATACTCCAGGTGAGGTCTCACCAGGGCAGGGTAGAGGAGGAGATGGACCTCCCTTGATCTGCTGGACACACTTTTCTTAATGCACCCCAGGACACCACTGGCCCTCCTGGCCACAAGGTCACACTGCTGTCCCATGGACACCTTGTTGTCCACCAGGACTCCAAGGTCCCTCTCCACAGGACTGCTTTTTAGCAGATCTCGTCCTAACCCCCAGGACTCTAAGGTCCCTCTCCACAGGACTGCTCTTTAGCAGATCTCGTCCTAACCCATACTGATGCATTTTATGACTCCTCCCCAGGTGCAGGACTCTGCACTTATTCTTGTTGAACCTCATTAGGTTCCTCTTTGCCCAGCCCTCCAGTCTGTCCAAATCTCACTGAATGGCTGCACAGCCTTCAGCTGTATCAGCCAAACCTTCCAGTTTCATATCATCAGCAAACTTGCTGAGCAGACACTCCATACCATCAAGGTTGTTAATGAAGATGTTGAACAGGACTGGACCCAGCACTGATCCCTGGGGGACTCCACTAGTTACAGGTCTCCATCTGGACTTGGCACCATCGATCACCACCCGTTGTGCTCCATTGTGCAGCCAGTTCTCCATCCACCTCACTGCCTGTTCCTCTGTCTTGTATTTCCTGAGCTGGCTCAGGAGGATGTTATGGGGGATTGTGTCAAATGCCTTGCTAAGGTCAAGGCAGACTCCATCAGCTGCTCTCCCTGCATCTACCCATTCAGTCACCACATTATAGAACGCTATCAGAGTAGTCCAGCATGATTTCCCCTTGGTTAATCCATGCTGACTAGTCCTAAGAACCTTCTCCTTTCCCATGTGTTCAGAGATGACCACCAGAATTAGCCCCTCCATGAAAAAACATTGATAAAACTTGAGATTTAATAAAGCTAAAAATAGATCAGAAAGCACTACTGCCCTTCACTAGTACCCAGCTCTTACAACAGAAAGGCACACTGTCTTGAAAAGATGCCAGACAGAATAAATCCCTGACAAGTCACAAAAGTGAATGTGAAGTAAATGTAAAAATAAAGTGATTGGCACTTTTTTTTTCATCCATACCCCTGATAAATGCTTCTGGTTTTTGGGATTGCTGGCAAGACAGATCCCAAAAGACACTGCGTACCTTGACTACAGCATGTATTTTCAGAAATTCCTTACTCTTTCTTTGCCATCTGTCCTAGGAATTTGAGACAGGAATTCCTGAAGTACATTTTCTATTAAGATTACAGCCAGTTACAGAGCAATGGTTGAGATGCATGACAGTTTCTTTTCCTAATCTTCATGAGCATTATTGAAAGCTGAAATTTTTTTCTTTATCTCTTAGAACTTCTCATACCAGCAACACAGAAATAGGAATGTCTTCGGCCACTTGTAATGTTGCTTTCATATAAATTGTTTATGCAAGGATACTCAACCCAAAGTAAAAAAATCAGTATTAAGTGACATTTCTCAACAAGATTTAATATATCAGAGGTGTTCTGCCTCACAGACTAATTCATTTATTACCTTTACTGAATACCACTGAACAATTTAAACAGTAACACATTGTCCCAGCATTTAGATATTCTTTTTAAATACATGACAAGGAGAACCAAGAATCTTCAATAATTACCCTCCAAAGAACATTTGAAAAAAAAGCCAAAATAAATTATCTTTCAATGCCTTTTTTACCTTTACCAATGGCAACAGAAAATAAAACACTCAACTTAGTGTTCAGAATCACAAACAGTATTTCATTTTGTCATCATATCTTGAGGTTGTATTGATGTTTTTTCTTTAAAATAACAAGAATAATTCATTCATGTGAGAATATTAGCTTTCATCCTATAAAATATTTCATGCTATGGACAAAGAAAATGTGAAAACTTCATGTTTGAAAACCCAAAATGCAAAAAGGCAATTAAGTTTAGATAAGTTTTCTAACAGCTAGCTTTGTGAGTTTACCTGATGGGATTTTAGTTTCGGTTGTTGAAACTACTTCTGTTGACTTATTAAGGCTCTCTAGAATGCGTAAACAAGTGTGAAAAGTATTTTTCAAAGATCAGGGTATGTATGTACTCTACTAAAACATTTAATTCTTCTTAGTCTTCAAACGGATCTTTCCATATCAACTCAAGTTCCTGTACATATGCACTTCTATTTCTTCTGAATTTTAGGCACTGATACACTCTGTGATCTTGTGATATGGATGACAAAAAATGTCTCTTCACAGAATATTAACCGTTGACACCAGAGAGCTGGATACACAGCATGTACAAAAAAAGAGAAAATATCCTCCCAAAACATTTGCTACAGAAATACCATTCCATTTTCCAGTCTCACTTTTCCAGACTTCACTTTTAATACAGCAAAAATAGGAATGCCCAATCTGTATTCCACTGCCTATTATTACACACAAAACTAGTACTAATCAAACCTATGACTGTTATTAAGAATAGAAAAGCTATTCTGAGATGTCTTTTCTTACTAAGGCTGGAAAAGCTATAGACAGCAGCTACACAAGAGCCTGCAGAGATTTTCCATCAAAAAAAACCCAAATATAAACAGGTAAAAATAGGAGTCCAAGGGTTTTACTAAATTTAGGGGAGTCTTATGGAAAGAACTGGAAAAGCAGGAAGTTCAGCAGCTTGATGCAGAGCCAAGGCTTGCCACATTTGGAAAAGGTACCTAAGAAGCCATGACCAGTTTTATGGAGATATTTCTTTAAAGCTGTTTTGGTGTAATATGTACCACCCTAAGGATGTTTTCATTGTGGCAAGCTTCTGAGCCTCTTAGACCACTTTGTATCAGATACAGCCTTAAAGAAAACAACTGTATTTCACTGAAGTGATAATACTTTGTGTAAATATAGAATCACATAGAGGACAAGCAAAATCCTTTTTATAATGACTAAGCAACAAAGGTGCATGAAATATGTTGTCAAGGAAATACTGCATGCTACAAATCACCAGAGCTGCACTGCAGATGCAATCAGAAGTCAAAAAAAGTACGAATAAAATTTAGATTCCAGGCATGAAATTCTGGAATCCAGGTCAGATGTTCTACCCTCTCCTCTCCCTTGGCAAGATGTTGTTTTCAAACATTCCAGTTGTGTATCAGAATTTCAGGAGAGAGAAATGAAAGGCAAACAAGATATAGGAGGAAAAATATTTTCTTTCAGCAGACAGTTGAAGCAACAGATGAATGCAAGTGAAGATAGAGCAAGGCAGAGCCAGCAGCAGCTGAGAAGTCTGTTCACTGGAGAATATCTGAGGGTGGTGAAGGGGTGAGGGCCATGCCAATGCCAGCCAAGCATAAACAATGAGCGCATTTTCTTTATTTAAATATTTTAAAGTAATGCTTTGCTGCAGCATTGCTCTTACACCAACACACCCATGTAAACCTATTTATCCTGTGTACCCACAGGAGCCTGAAGCTCTTGGTAACTTTGTCAAGGGGGTTTTATTGCCAACATGACCAAACCATTGCCTCTCCCCAGCAAAATTAATTTCAAGCTGCATTTACTGCGGTTCAGTCACCACATTTTGGATGAGCCCTTAGAAATCCCTTAGGTACAGCGCATGTGGGGATCTCCTTAGATACAGCGCATCAGGGCTCTCTCAATTCATACAGCTTTGCTCTCACAAGCAGCTTCCTTGGCTTAAAGTATGTCCTAGAAGTGTAAATATTTCCAGTGAAATAAATCTGTTCAAAAGTCCTACAAATTAAAAGGGAAGCTTAGAGTTCATATCAAATCAAGTAACTTCAGTGCCTTCCAGTTCCTTCAGCAATTGAAAAATGAGACAGAGAGTGACATCTGCATATCCCAGAAACATGAAAAAGACACTAACATAAGAATTAACAGTTTTTCAGCTGAACTTAATCTTTCTTTTTTTTTTTTTTTTTTTCCCCATATCAGAAAATGTAAGTTGTTGAAATCTTAAGCTTTTAGAAGGTAGATCATTCATTTGCCCCCCAAAAAATTGTTCATGGGAGAAACTTCTCAAGCCCTACCTCCTAGGAGCTTGCACTACTGTTTATTGAGCTGCTTTCATGTTCTATTTCTTCTCTAGGTAGAACTCCTAGATGTCACTAAGCAACCTGCAGGCTTTATTCTGGGAAAATGGCAGATTTTTTGATACTCTGAAAGCATCTGGAAATACAAAATCTTCTCTTGACTCTGAACTGTTTTTCCATTTGCAATACCTCAAAATATTTTGGGAAAACCTTTTCGTTATGTGAGATCTCATATAATTTTAATAGTTTTATTTCTGCCTAGGAACATATTAGTTCAATAAGGCTAATCACAGTCTAAAATCAGAAACACTGAAGTCCTCATTGGGCTTAAAATCCCTTACATGAAATTGCATTGAACTGAACAAAACACAAGCTCTTCAGGGTCTGGCATGCCTGAAATGCTGGGGTCTGAGGCCCCAAATTAAGGTTGACATATGAGTGATTCCCACAGCCCTTCATACAGAGGGGTGAGTTTGCCTTAGAGCTTCCCCCCAGGGTGCGGCCGGCCCTGCAGGGAGAGCCAGAAGGGAAATGAGCCCCAGGGGTCCCGCAGGGAGCTGACAAAGGTCAGGGGTCTGCTTGGGGATAAAAGCTGGGACCACTGGCAGGGAGTCAGGAGTGTCTGTCTGTGGAGTGCACTCCACAGAGCTGCCTGGTTCAGGGCAGACCTCCTGACTCTCCCTGGAGCTGGGCCCTGGTCTGTTTAGACCTTTGCAAACGCGGGCCGATCGGGTGAGGGTCACCACGTGTGCACTGTTTTCCTTATATGTTTAACTTGGTGATCTGGCTGCTTCCCACGTCAACTATGGGAAACTTTGGTTCTCTGTTTATACCACCTGTTGTGGGCCGAGTCATGTCTTTTGCAGGATCCTTGGGGGTGGCGTCAATTATGTCCCAGCTGATTGACTTGTTTGTACCTGCAGCAATTGTTCATGGAATGTCCTTTTTGTTTACAATACAGTCTGTGTATTGGTTATCATTTTTGTTGGGCCTGGTCATTGGCAGAACACATGCCTAATACAAGTGTTATGGAGGAGCTGTAAATCAAATCTGTAGGAACAACTCTGAACATTTATTTCATGTTTCACAACATCAACAAATCCAGAGCACTACTAAAACGGCTACAACTGTGAAAAGCCTCGCTGAAAAAGTTATAAAATACTTTATGCAGAAATTAAGTAGCTACTAAAGACCTTGCTTAAAGACTGTGCCCAAAAGGATGTGATTTACCTTGCTCAGTGCTAGAGGGATTTACAAAACCAGATCCTGATGATCCTTTCTGATGTGGGGGAGGGACAGCATTTTTCACTGAAAGCTCTGTGTTTGTGAATCGGCATAAATAGTCCTGTTGGACCTGAAGCTGTTTTAAGGGAATCTCGGCTTAAGGCACAGAGTCCATGCTTAACTTACTACAGACTCTCATGAGAAGGGCTTTTATGAGATAAACTGACCTTTTTTTTTTTTTTTCAGCTGAAATACACACACTCTGGTTTCCTTTGCTTTCCATTCCACATATGTAAGCTTTATTTGTTTTGGTGCTACGATATAATACAAGTTTCTCAGACTTTGCTTCATAATTTAATGAAAAACGTTAGCAGCCCAAGTCACAGAGAAGGCAGTTTACACACTCTCTCCCCTGGTCTCAAAACCAACCAAGAAACAAAAAGCCCTCACCAACTTGTGTGGTATGTAACTGTTTTTAAGACATCCTGAACTGCTCTTGCATCTGATACTTTAATGGAAAATTGTGACAATCTGTTTTTACTATAATCTGCTATTAGTGTTTTACCTGGCATATACTGTGAATTACCACAGTAGCTGGCAAAACAATGAAACCTATACAGAAGAGCAGTGTCCTCAAGAAAATACACTTTATTTTCATAAATACTGGGCATGTGTACAAGCACCTGTAACAGAGACCATCTACATTAACCCTGCCTGGAAGTAACACAAGTGCTTTTCTCAGAGGCTCAAGTTTTCTGCTGGGTTTGTACAGCTTTTAGAGCCAAGTTGTGAGACTCCTTTGCTATAATTTACAGAATCATATCTTTCTGTACTCCACAAGAAAAATTATCTAGAAAGACGCTCTAACCACGAGCATTTAAAAATCTGTAGAAGCTGTCAGTTCATTGCATGAATTCATTACCATGCAAACCAAATACTGTTGCACAACTATCTCCTGCTATGGCCAAAGCCAGTGAGTCAGTGCCACAGCAAATAGTCACGAGAACAGAGAGAAAAAAGAGGCCAATCCACGTGGGCCTGCAGAAGCAGAGTGTGTGTGTGGACCATGCTATACATGCAAACTTATTCAGATGAGAGAAACATGCAAAAGCACACATAGTTGTGGCTTGTTATTCAAAAAAAATATCAGCTTCTCTCACAGCTATAAAGAAACCAGCTGAAATAAAAGAACAGCAAGCTCAGTTTTGAATCAGGAAAAGGGAATGGCAAGACAAAATCTGTATCACTGGCAATTACCTACCAAGGGAACAATTGCCGAGGGTTTCCTTTAGTAGTCATGTAACTATTAAAATATGCATTGTTCTTTTCATATACAGCATGCTTTCTTTTGTAGTTTTCTGCAATAAAAGATTTTTTTCCAATAAGAAAATTATCTAATTACATAAGCAAGAACTTTAAATTCATAAGGGCTGTGTTCCTGCAATGTAATGCCAGAGAATCTCCACTCTTTTGTTATATAATGTAGCTATTTACTTAAAATCAGCTAATTTGTAATCAATTGATTGCATTTAAATTTAAAATTCCTCATATCAACTAGTCAGAGTTCTGAAATGAGGAATCAGAGTGACAAAACTTAATCCATCTGCATCTTTAGCAAAGCTAGAAATGTTACTGATGTAATAAGCAGAAAGTAAAATGTACAGCGATGACTGCATTACAGTCACCCACTTGAAGAAATTCCATTTATTCAAACAGAATCAAAAAAAGGGTTATAAACTTCAATAAGCAAAATTTACATTTTCACCAGTTAAACAGTTTGCAAAAAAAATTAGACTTCAACATTCCTAAAATTTTAAACATCTACCAGTTAAACAAATTTTCCTAATGCTTATTCACATAAGTCCAACCCAATTAAATATTTAAATAAAATCCAATTTGCTGCAACATGACTTATTTGAACTATGAAGTGCTTAAAAAGTTGCACAGCAGGATGCCAGAAGCAAAATGGACACAAACTTTACTGCAATATTTACCACAATAAAACCAAGTCTGCTTTCCCCCCATATCTATCCCAAGTATTGGCTGTCTAAATACAAACTACACACTACAAACACCTCTGTCTCCAAACAAGGTTCATCAGTATGCACCAGCTTATTACCCTATAAATCCAGAAAGCACAGAATGCATCACCAAATTGCAGTATATTGAAAGCCTAGTAATTGAATGTATACTTGGAGGATATTTGCTTTGTTCTTACATATCCTGGCAATGGGACAGAAAAGAGACAAATAAAGGCAGGTTAAAACAGAATGATTTATGATTTCAGTAATAAGGTTCTTGGTCTTTTGCACATTGTGTAAGTTGTCTTTAGTTCCACTGACAGATAATGTTGCTGTATGACAAAAATGATACCATTATTAGTTGCACCTAACCTGAGATGTGATCTTTTCAGTTTATCAATACAACCGGATTACACTGTATGGGCTTTTCCATCATACAGACTGCCTAACACGCACCCAATGATGTTATATTAAACATCACTATTACTTCTTTACTCCAATTTGATTACCGAGACCAACACAGTACAACTAATGCCATGTTGCTGTCCCTGCTCTTGAAATAATAACTGATGAGAGGCAGACATTTCACTAGCTAATTGCAGTAATACTGTTAACTGTCATAATTTTTGTGTTTTCTGGTATGTATTGCTTTACATACTAGATAAAAGTAATTGCATAGCAATCTCAGCTTAAATTAACAGTTGAGGGAATGGGGGAGTGGAAGAAGTGAGATAGTGCAAACAACAGAGCCAAAAGGTGCCAAGAGAAATTACAAGAAAATCCTAAAATTATATAAAACTTAAACTATTTGCAAGTCATCTATTGACTTGTGTGATACTTTTGCCAGCAATAAGAAAGAAGTGCAAACCAGATAGGCACAGAAGCCATGAGCATCTAGATAAATGGACTAAATGAGAGAAAGAGATTTAGTGGTGGAACTGCCTTCCAGCAAAAGCCTGTAAATATAAATAGAAACAAACCAATCAGGGAAAAAAGTAAAAAGACTCCTTGCACAAAATGAGGTCTCGAGTAGGGGTTCACTTCAAAGTGTGTTGTACAAGACAGTCCTTTCCATCTCTTCCACCTGTATCTGTCAGAGGTGACAATTCACAGTGAAGCTGAAACATTTAGCATTTCCCAGGGATATTACTGACCCGGCAGTAATGTCATGCAAGTCAATGCAAATTCACTAAATTACTTCCATGGACAGTGAAGAAAGGAAGAAATATATAATGTAGACTTGGACAGGATTAAAAAGCTGGCAAGGGAGGTTGAATGGATTAGACAAGAATAAAGTAAGTTCTCCACTCCATTAAATCACACCAATTCACAGGTGATTATTTAAAGTTAAAATATTCAAATACCAGTTGGAAGCTGTGGCAATATCTTTATTTCAGTCTCAGCTATTGATTAAATTTCAGTAACACTGCACTATTTAGAAAGACTACAAGATTTAACAATCAAAATAAAAAATGAATCAATTCTCCTTTACCCCAGAAGTCCCAAGGGCAACTGATTTTTGTCATGGGAGGGGGAATCTCACTGTGTGCCGTGAAAGAATGGTTCAACATAGAACAGAGTATTTCTTTCAGAATCACATTAGCTAAAGAAGAACACAAGACAACGTGTTTTAGCTTATTCAGACAGTTATGAATTAGTGAATGGAATTTAGTATAGTTTAAAATGCTGTTAGAGCTCTAAAAAAAAAAAAAACAACCTAGCTTCATGCAGTTTTGTATTTGTTCTGTATTTGTGATCTCCCCAGTCAGATCATGTGATCTCCAGCAGACATAGACACATGATTACATATATGTACATTTTACTTTCTGCAGATACCAGCTCAATATTGGAGCAGAAAGCCAGACTGGATTCTGATTTCCTTTCAGATATCAACAGCATGTGGAAAGCTTCTGACAAACAAATTATTGTTTTAAACTTTAGCTCTCCAACAGACCTGCCCTTAGTATATACCTTACTGGACCCAGGAACTTCTATTTTGCTGGCAGTAAAGTGCCACAGCATTTCTAAGCATCCAAATTGAAGCAGTTACAGTTCAGGACTGGCTCACTGCTGGGTCCTACTGCCTTCCTTAGAGGTGCCTGTATTGTCCCTCTGTCCCTTTCAGTTCTCGTATGAGAAATCACTGGGCTTTCGGGCTTTTTTTTTCTCTGTCTTTTCTTCCTCACTGTCAATGTCCTGAGGAGGCAATAACAGTGGCTTATAATATTCTGGTAGTTCATCTGTTTCCTGGTTTCTTATTTTATCTGCTTTTGTACACCTCTGTCCTACACTGCATGCAAAGCAACACCTCCTCAGCATGCCTTTTCCTTCTCTCCAATTTTCCTTTTGTAACACTAATACTAGTGGATCCCATGGAGCCATCAAACCACAATCTCGTTGATATTCTGAGTGACCGCAAAGATAAAAAAAAACATATCGGCATATACCGCCTCATCTTACTTTCTTTCCCTCCTAAGAAACAACATCAGCTGTAACGTGTTATTATTAAGGGACCTGTTCAAGGACCACTTTTCCTCATCCTCCAATTTATAAAGGGGCCACCATTGATTGCAATATTTGATTAGAGTTTTCTTATTTGCTGCTTCCGGAAGAACCTCCTATCTCCTTCCAATGTGTTAAAATACGCTCTAAAGGGCTTGCTTTTACATACTCCTTACTCTGTTTAGTTCCCATCTCACACATTGACAAAAAACATATTCAAAGTTTGGGTTAGGGTTAGTAGCATTAAAATTCCACTCTCTGGCAATAAAGATGTCACTCTGATTTACTTTCTGAGATTGCCCCTTTGAACACCGGGCAATTATAGTGGTTTGCAGCATCTGCACTGAGTACACAGAGAAGGGGGAAGCTTCCCCTATCTCGACCAGAGTCAAACACACTTTTTTTCCCCCCCTTATATTCCTTTTGCTTCGTTCGTCTCCGGCCGTGCCTCTCGCAGAGAAACAGAACCACGGATCGGAACTCCATGCTCACTTCATAGCTAAGCTACATCTCATTCACTCTTATTCACACATGTACTCATTTCCATACATAAAATGTTACCATTATAACCCTTATTGATGCTTAGGTCGACCAATGCTGTACTCAATTTATACTATGCATGGTACCTGACACTGCTGATAAATAACCTTAACAGAGATGACAATTACATGGAAGGATCCAAGTTATTGTGAGGACAAGGATAACAACACTTGCTCTCTCTACTTAGGGATCTCAAACCCCTACTACCCAGGGCCCAACCCCCCAGGGGGGAGCTTTCGCTCTTTCACCTCATGTAGGACATCTCCTCACGACTTACAGGTCCCACTCAAACCCACATACCTGGTCTGCTGATGGTCCTTGTCTCCTCCCGCAGTGATCGGGCGAGGGAGGGAGTACTTCCGAGAGAAGTCCTTGGGGCGCGCGAAAGATGTCCCCCTTTCAGCCAGTCCTGCAGCTGAGCAGAGAGGGTCACATCTGGGTCGCCAAAATTGATGTGCGGAAACAAACTTTATAACTCTGGGAGGGTTCTAAAGCAGGTATGTATATCTCCTCCAAGCTTGCCCACTGAGGGAACAGACAATGAGGATTATATGGGGTAAAATGATGTATATTCATCAGGTTTTGTAAGATACACAAGCAGTTTATCTTGCCTCTAGCCCAGTTTATGGGGCTCAGTGCGTAAGTAATTGCTTATCACACATTCTGCATCAATAAGTGACCTAACTGAGATTTGTGGGGAACAAGCAGTAAGCATGAGGCTTGACTATAGCTAAGAGTGTTAATTGCTTATTTCAATGGGTATGTGCTCAACATGGTTGCATTATCCAAGAGTGATGAAGACCCAGGTGAGTTATTCAGGTTTTCCTTAGAGAAGCACCAGTAAAATCTTTCTCGCGCGCCATGTTGACAACCAGCATTCAGTTTGTGCTACATATTCTGCAGAAAGAATTTCACATAGACTTAAAAGGTTTTTGAAAAAGGCACTGGAATATTGTGTTCATGATTCCTCCTGGAGGCAGAGGTGCTATATTCCCCTGAGTTGAATGGTACAGTGCCCAGATGAAACCATAAAAACTTGTGTATCAATAATGTTAGAAGTTTTTAGGCCTGTTATTATAGTCCCTTTTCAATGCTAATAATAGGAATTGCATCATCTTTGGGGTAGAATTCCAATTTTTCAAATTAAAACCTCTCAGGGTCTTCAAACATAACAGAAAAACATTTTCCTGCCTAATACATGTAATTTGATTTATGGTATACCCTTTATACTATTTTAAAAAATTACAGAGCTACACATGAAATGTGTCAAACAGGGCTTCAGGCTCTCCTTATTAACTATTCCAGTGATCCACTGATCTTATTTTTTAGATCATTTGAGTAAGAAAACCACATCGTACTGGAATATTAGTTAAACTCCACAACAGGTGTATGCCTTTTCTGTCTACTGTTTGAAGAAAAATGCTCACAGCAAAATTTGCAACACTATCAACCACCTTTCATTTTGAAATGTTAACTGCACAAAACCACACTTTTTAAACGTGAACATATATTATTACTTAAATTATTAAAACTAACATACCATCTCCGTTTAAAGGCTCAGGGGAGAACCCCACAGAGCAGAATTTGTGCTCCCCCTCCCTATCCCCCAGTTTTCCCCAGATGGAGAGATAAACAAGGGAAGTCAGGAGTAAGAGAGACTTTGCACCGATTGTAAGTTAATAAAAATAAATTATGTTGTTTAACAGGAAACCGAAAACAAGAAGGCAGGTAGATAGATAGATAGATATACACACACACAAAGATGGGAGGAAAACAAAGTAAACATAAGCTATACAAAACCAGATCTTGGATGGTGGAGGATTGCTTGGAATGGCGTGGATGCAGCCCCGCTATGCTCTCCCAACCTGGAGCACCCACTTACTGCATCTTGATTGAATGTGGAAGAGGAAGGGGGAGGGAATAATCACTTCCCCCCTGGGACCCTCCAGGTCCTGGTTGTCACCTGTCCTGCCACCCAAGCCTCAAACTACAACACTTACTTATTAAAAGACTCTTCATAGTGTGATTTCAATAGGTATAGGTGTAAAACATCGGCTGCTGAAGATTCTATCTGTGCTCATTTAGTGTAAAAAGATACCAGAGACATCTATTTCAGAAACCAGTTTGAGTCTTTGTAAGGAGAAAAGAACACACAACATTTTCTGAAAGCTTTGTTTAAAACATTCTCATTGGACACACGAGATGAAAGCAAACATGTTCACCAAACATCTTTGAAATTCTTTCCCTTGGATCTATAAAGACTCCGTACCATGAAAACTCTTCCTTAGTCTCAATCCAAACTAAGCTCTTGCTAGTGCAAGGAATGGTTTAGGACCCGGTGAATCTTCAATGCAGAGATGAAGCCACATAGCTTTGTCAATTAGCTCCACCAAAGTTTTCCCTGCTGGTCTTAATCAGGTTTCAGGCCTGGTAAGAGTACTCCGGAAAAGGACTCTTAAACCAAAAAGTGCATATCTACACTTGTTCATCCTCCAGCCTGAGTACTCCTGGGTTAGCAACTGCTCACTGAAGGAGGGTTATCCTCTGCCAACACTTTAGTTGCTAATTTGGTCCAATTTCTAAAGAAAGCAACTGTCTATTGGCAAGACTTTACATTGCAATATACATGGGACTTCCCAAAGATATGCAGAGTACGATACTGCAAACTGCAAAGCTCCATCCTGCTTGTCTGCTAGCTTCTATCTCAAAGCTCAGCCACATAAATAAAACAGCATAGGAAGCCTGATGTCATTGATATTGCATATTGCTCTTGATTAAAGAGATCTCATTAGATTTCTAATACCATAAAACTTCTATCTTTTGTGAGGAAGAACACAAATAGAAAAGATGCATCTCTGCTGTCTAAGCAAAGCGGAGTTACTCAAGGATTGGCTTAATATTATGATAGGATCATTTTCTACTGAGGTAGGTTGGTTTGTTTGTTTGCTTGCTTTCTCATTCATCGGGCCTACAGCAGTGTCTTCAAAGTTCTCAATTTCTTTTTGGAACATCACACATCCTAAAACATATTTGCCCCATAACCTGATATGAGCCCTCAAGTTAAGGAGTCAGAAAGAATATTTCATCCAAAAGAAAGCATTCTTTTCAGTCATTTTTTCCTGCCACACGGCACTCTGAAGTTTGTATTTTACAACTACTGCTAAAACAATTACACAGATGCAATGCCTTGGATGAGACTGTGCTAAGGACAGGAAAATTAATTTTTCCCTACTGTTACACACTACTAACACATTAGTCAATGGCCCAAAGAGTTCTATATACAAAGAAAAATTCTTCCCCATTGTGATGGTTTGAAACTCCTGCCACTCCTGGGGGTGGAGATTTGAAATCTAAAACCAGGAGCAAGCCTCAATGAAAGGGCCGGATACCTCTCTTAGGCTTCACTACACCTGTCCAAACACTGGGTCTGCAGCACCTTTAGAATGGTTTTCAAAGCTAGTAGTTTCTCATTGGTTTAATAGGATTCATCATCACAAACCATTATGAGCTTTTCTGGTAACAGCCGGAAAGAGAAACAGGACAAATTTTGAAGTTATGGAGAAATGGAGAAAGAGGAAAGGAACGTGAACATTAGTCTAGTCACTTCTGGCTTATGCATCAATTAGCAGCAATGTAGCTGCATTAGTGCTGATCTGTGAACTATGTGGAGAGTTCAATGTTTCTTTCCATAAAGTTCCTGCATGCCTACCTGAAACAAAATTTAATTTCCTCTTAAAGGACAAACAATACCAACTGTTCAATTTAAAACTTTTCCATTTCCCTCAAATACCAACCTATGTAGCTTTGCAAGTAATAAATGAAGAGATGAATATCTTCTTAATTAAAAGGGAACTTAAGATGGAGCATATATAATCTCTCCACATGGAAACAGAGAAGATTGTTTGGACCTGTGTCACCTGAGGACCATAAATCTACATGGCTTTTATGACACAGAACTTCTCTATAATTCTGAAGCTGAGATACTGCTGCCCTCACTTTCCAGTAGTAAAATTAGGGAGTCACAACTGGCTTGCATAAAGATAATATAGATTATAATCATTAACAAATAAATGACAACATACAATGTAGCAATAAATGCACTTAATGCGGAAGCTCAAACTTGCATTTTTTGTTTGAAAAGCAGGGATATCTGAGAAATAATTCAGAATTAAATTGCAAAGTCATTATGTACAAAGAAGGCAACAGAATCTTCTTTTACATCCAGTTTCAAAGATGAGAAGAAAATCCCCATACTCTAGGGCATATCCTCAGCTGTAGTAAAATAATACAGCTAGTGAGGCACTCACACAGATATAACATAATTTTAGTTTTTTCCCATAAAGGATTTTGAATCCTCAAAACTCAGCCCTCTGTATCCATTATTAGGAGGCTTCCTGCTAGTGCTTTATGCAGCATTCACAGCACCAAATATGCATCTATAATTTAATTCCAAAAGTTCTTTCAGTCCACAGGTGACTTCTGCAAGACAGGCAGGAGTGTGCAGGGCTTGCTTGAGTCCAGAGGTCTTTTGGAAGAGCTGGCAGTTAGCTGAGGAAGCAAACTGGCCTACATGAATGCCAACAGGACCCTGCGTGGTCTCATCTGACACAAAAGATCCCTCTCTGACTGGGAAGGAAGCACATCCCTATCTCCACAAAGAGTTTCTAAACCCATACAAATAATCGATGTCTGTCCTTCTCTTTCCCATTTTCTGAGGGTCCAAGGAAAGTGCTGAGACCTGCAGACAGTAAAGCGAAGAAGATCATGGGGCTACAGAGAGAGCAGTACTTTGTATGCATGCAAGTCTCCTCTGCTCCTGGACCAGAAGAGGTCAGGGAATCTCTTACCTCTGCTCAGGACTTAGCCCACAAAACTGGTTCAGAGCAAGAAACAACTCCTCTTCCTTTCACTTGGTGACTCTTGTTAGTATGGTTACAACAATGGTTGCATCTGACCACGTGTTTTTAAATTGCCATGATTTTTCTTTTGAAAAATAGCACTGTAATGTGTACCAAGAGCTGCAAAAAAATGTAACTCAATTTTTAAATGAACGTCAGCTTCGTGGATTTCTTCATTATTTTCTTCATATGACAATTAAAACAGAAATGTGCTGGCATCTTTAAGCAAACTGCTGCGGGGGAGGAAGGGAAGAAGTAGTCATGTAAACACTTTTAAACTCAAGAATTAACAGTTAAATTGTAGCTCACTGCAAACCTATTAAACCCTGACTAAGTGCACCTGACAGAATGACAACAGCATAATGCTAATGCATGCCAGGGAAGAGCAGTAATTAGCTTCTCTAAAAGGTTGAGATTTGGGGAAAACTGCTAACAGAACAAAAGAAAATGGGTGGGAGGAAGAAGGAAAGGAATGCTAACTTTTTTTTTTCTCCCCTGTTATATATTTTTACACCTTATGCAAGTCTCTCTGCAGAACTGATGAGACTATGCTACGAAAACTTTTGAAATGGCAAAAATGTCCCAAGACTACTGGGGAGGAGACAAGGGCTATTTAGTTTTAGGTCTTTATTTTCTGTTTGGACAGTGTGAACTAAGGTAATGCTGAAAGTGATGCTAGAAAAGGGACCTGGAAAGAAGGTGATTTTCTAATGTGGTATTTCTGCCAACCTCATACAAATGGAAACTTACTTGAAACTGGAAATAATCTTCTAGAGTTCAGTCTGTCTTTCTTTCTTCTGGCACATTTCAAGAGAAGTCCTCCAAGTAGCATGGGAGGGAAGCAGAATTGGTTCATGTAATCAATAAGTATCTTATAGTAAGACATCTCTCTGAATAGTAGCATTACATTTCATTGGACACTCAAGTTAGAAGTCAACTTTGTGCTTTACAATACAAGCTGACTTGTTTAATTCTAAATGAAGATCAGATCTCTTCTCTGAGATAATTCCCCAGAGGTTAAGAGTACCAAAATCTTGGGGGTTAAGTTTAGGGTTTTAAAACTATACTGAAATATATCATGTTTACGTGTACATTGCATCCAGCCTACAGTAACACCAAAATCCTGACCAATCACAGGAGTTCGAGCTGATCTTGTTAGCTTAAATCATAAGTTTTAGTAAGACTATTCACTCTATATTCCAAAGTATGAACAGAGAATTTCATGCTACATATCTGTTATTTCTTTCTGACTGGCCATTGCAGCTTCATCTTAAACTCTGAGGCTGTTCAACAATAACTAACCAGTAACAGTCCTACAGAAATCCACAATGCCTCTGAGATTCCAAATACAATAAGACCTCTTGGTGCTAAGAGACTCTTTAAGGCTACAATCATTCTTTCCCAAAACAGTATGGCAGTGATCTAACAAAGGCATCATCCTATTTTGACAAAAAACTGTGACAGACATCTGTGACACAGAAAGAACTCCAAGAACTTAACAAACTGAAACTACTCTAAGAAAACTGAGACCAATGAGAACATTGCTTCTCTTCCCCTTACAACAAACATTTCATTAAGTCCTAGAAGAACACTTCTGAAAATCAGATCCACTATCCTAAACCACAGTGCACTGATTTCAAACTGTAGTTTTTTTCACACACACCTGTTTCCTTATTTAGCTACCTTTGTGGCATAACCTTAAACAATATTTAAATTAAAAGTAAAGACCTTAGAATTCATAAACATTTCTGCTTATTAAGCTTGTTTCTAATTCCTGCACATATCAAAACAAACTGCCTCCAGTACTGTGGTTTTTCAAGTTATCAGTTCTGCAGATCATTGCTGGTTCCAAGGCCCTAAGGTTCAGAAGCAAAATGATAGCAATTAGCTCCTATTTCTTTGGAAGAGCATTGTGTGCACCTGGTGAGAGACCTGTCTCTTAAATGGCTGCCCCAGGACAAGGGGCAAGTCCAAGAATTAAAGTGCCTTAGTAGCAATAACTGTGCAAGCTGTTCCATTGGCTCTGTGCTTGCTCTTTGTTGGAAATGACCTTGCAATGGTAGAGAAGGCAGTAGGAAAGCCCAAATAAATTAAAAATAGTAAGGAAGCAATTAAAGAGCAAAGTCATGTTCTAGGAGAGGAGATCCTGAAGGCTCACAAAACGGTGTCTGTTTCTCGTTTCCCACCATCTATTCTTATTTCAGTTTACAGTGGGCTGCAAAATTCCACATCAGAATATGTTTCTTAATTTGTAATTTCTTATATCAGTGGATAATACACTTGGGAGTTTTATATGACATGTACTGTATGTTAAAAGACACTGCACTTTTTGTGGACCTGCGTACCTTTGACTTAGGCCGGCAGTAAAGCATGGCTCTAAGAAGGAACCTACAGGACTAGTCTGCCTTTTGTAGTTATAAAGAGATTTCCTCTAAGACTGATCCTTTTGCTGTTGGACTCAGTTTGTCTCTTTAATGAAACACTGAGAATTGGGAGCATTTGTTCACAGCTGCCTCTATCCCTGAGTCTGGATCCATTGTCTTGGATTCCTTGCAGGGGGCTGTGGTAATTCATTTGATTATATCAACTTCCTCACTGTGTTACCATGTGTCTGTGTTAGAGCAGCTGCTCTGCAGGCCTGTGGCTTCTCTCGCACCTTTTCCAGTTATCCTTTGAGCCATGTGGCAAACTGGCATGTGGGTGAGAGACCTAGCATTGAGAGAACCTTACCGTGCCAGGTGCTCTTTACTATACCTGGCTTTTCTAACAAAAGTGTGTGCAGCTGCCTTTGGGGAACTGAAACACTCTTAAAACAGGGAAATTTCAAGTGGGATTGCAAGGCTGCCACTGCTCCTTTTGTTCCTTGCTGTTATTCCTCCGCACTATTACCATAATCCTCTCCAGAGAGCAGCACTCAGTGCCCTACCCGAAAAGCCAGTACCAGCTTCTATGTGTCACAGCAAGAGAGTCTCATCAGCAGGGGCACCTAAAACATCCAAATAGTATCTTTACTCTGATCTGTAAGTAAACTACAGATGACCACAGAAGACAAAGCTATCCTGTTAGCTTTGTGAACACAACTCCTAATCAAGTAAGCTGTCTTTCACCCACCATGTGCTGTACTCTCATTCAAAGCACCAAGCTGAGAATTCTCACAGTCTCTCATTTTCTATTTTATTTTCCCATGACACCTGGGAGGACAGCCAGCGAAATCTAGCCAAATTACTAGAACTGTACAGGACTAGCACTGAGGATTACTGCAATTCTCCAAAACATGTCTAAGGACAACATGTTACAGTTGTCTGAGCATGAAGAACTGTTCTGGTTCCATGTAAAAAGGGCCTCAGGACAGGACCCCACAGAACAGAATTTTTGTGTGCTCCCCCCAGAGATTTGCTTTACACTAATTGGAAGTTAAAATAAAGTATATTGTTTAACAGGGAACAGAAAACAAAAAGGGAGGTAGATATATATACAAAGATGGGAGGAATACAAAGTAAACAAGATATACAAAACTCAAATCTCACATAGCAGTAGGATTGCTCAGGACTACATGGAATCAGCACGCTGAACTCCAGCACACCAGGACCAAGAGCAACAGGGCAACAGAGAGAAACACCCACTTCCTGCCTCTTTTAAAGAGTGTGGAGAGGAAGAGAAGGGAATAAACTGTTTCCCCTGAGACCCTCCTGGGTCTTAGAGATCACCTGTCCCACCCCTAAGCCTCTAACCACAACAAGAACTTAGAAGGCTTCATCTTTTCTCTTCCTGTTGAAGAAAACTCCCATTTCCTTTTAAATAAATAGACCCCTTTAAATAAGCTGACTTTTAGTCTTAATTTTGCAATGAGACAAATCTCTTGCCAGACTTTCTTACATATGCCCCATATTTATTCAGCTGTGTACTTTAAAGCCCAGGGAAGAATACTAAAAAGAAGAAAAAAAGACAAAAAAAAAAATTAACCAATCAGAAAATGAAGATTATTGTTCTTTTTAAGCATGAGTTTTGATTTCTCATATGGCAAAGTATGATGTCCTCTAGAGAAAACAGACAAGATGGCTGATGAGAACATACTCAGTTTTGGGGAAGATGTCTTCTAGAATCATTTAATGAGCTCTGTCTTTCTTTTAATAGCTTAATAATGCTTTGCTGCAATTTGCAGACAATACTAAATCTGAAAGAGTTCTGAACATCAATCAGAGCTGAGAAATGTTAGTGACAGAGCCAGAGGTATTAGTGGGCAGAAAATGACAGCATGAGTATTAGTTTAGAAAAATGCACATAAAAACACCTAGGGAGATAGAAATCAATGTATGGCTGGCTACTCCCCAAGTGGAAGGAATCTAGGAAATACTAACAGCAAAGGAGAAGTGTGGGTGATAGATAACTCCCATGTTGCAGCAATACCAAAAACCAACACAGGCTTAGTCCAGTGGCAGATTAAAATCCAGAAAGACAACACATCAGAGTGCAGAAGTGATAACTGCCTGATCTTTGAAGAGTTTTTAGTGTAAGCATGCTATGAAGAATGAATTCCGCTCAGGACATAATGTTAACTGTAAGATTGACCAATTGTAGCAAGTTAAGAAAGGATCAGCAGGACAGATTAGCACACGGAAGAACTGATTTGTGATGGAAAATTTATGTA
>NW_008619503.1:0-10307 GCF_000691845.1 Merops nubicus | reverse complement strand
AAAAAATCACCAAAAGGAAACCAACAAAAACCAACCAACCAAAAAACTCCAACCCTCAAACCTGCATTTGTGTAAAAGAGCTGCTTGTCTAGCTCTAATTCTATTTGCAATGGATTTATAATTCATTAGCATCACAAGCACTTCTGAACTTGGCTTTTATTCCCCCAGATTCCCTGTCCAGGAGCTTGTCTCTCGTATTGCAGACAAAGCAGCTGTTGCTAAAACCGATACAAACAGCCCATTATTTGCCCAGTGCTGATTTCACAGTACCAGAAACTGGACTAATCCTAAATTTCCTGGTCCTCACGTTCCACAGAGACTGCAGGGAGAATATCTTTAGAAGATGAAGCTACTCTTGCTCTCTAACATGGGGAAATGAGTGGCTAAAATCTTTCTTGCTGCAGTCTCTCTGGCCAGACAGACACCGAGACATTTAAGCAACATGAAGAATTTAGTATCTTAGAAATATCATCCCTGTATCTGGTGTCTGTCAGGATCTGAAACATCCCAAAGCCAGAGAAGCAAGGCGGAGCTCAGAGCTGGCTCTTGCCACAGAGAGACAACCAACCTGCAGAGCTGAGAGGAAACCAAAGTGGTTTGGTTTTCTTTGGCTGTTTCCACAGCTCACGTTAGTGAATGTAAAATTGAACTCGCTTTGAAATTGTCTTCCTTTTTCCAAAAGCTTTTTCTAATCAAAAAATCAAAGACCCATTTTCACTCTGGAGTAGTCTTTTGTCCTTCTGCTTTTGTTCTACACTGGGTCATAACTCCACGTGTGTGTTCCACAGGTTTCTAAAATATCAGAGGATGTTTCTAGAATCAGGAAAGGAAAACAAACAAACAAACAAACAAACAGATTTCCTTTTATTTTATTTTATTTTATTCCTTCTCTTTTATTTTCCAAGCACAGAAAACATGTGCTACGTCTTATGATCCTACACTCATTAAGGATTCCAAGACATTTCCCAAGAATAAGGTTTTAAACATTGTATCTGGCTTCTTTCCAGAGCAGGTAATTACATTTTTTTTTCCCTCTCTAAACTCCCCTGCACTTCCAATTGGCCACGTTATTGTTCTCCATTCCCCAACCTAAACTGTTGCTCTGTGTAATTGTCTGCTCTTTTTAAAAGGTTTTGTGCTGAACTCCTGGGATCCGAACTGGTTTCTCTCTTCTGAGGTTTAATTCATTAACACAATTCACTTTGAGGCATCAAGATGATGCAGCTGCTGGTTGTTGATAACTGATCATTAGCCGGTCATTAAAAGGCTACCAATGAATAATTATTGGTTAGGATTCATAGTTTGGAGGGATATTTTAAATTCATAAAGGGTGGGTTAGAAATCTAAACACAACACAGCAGTAAAATTTACATAGAAGAATCAACAAAGCTTGTCTCTGCCTGAGCTACACCAAGAATTTGGCTCAGACATCCCAAAATAGGAAAGAAGCTTTCATTTTTCATTTGGAGTCCCTTTATAGCCCGCTTGCAGTGATGGAATTACACCAGAAGCATGGACTTAGGTTTACATTGTAAGAATTGATTGATTTTTTTTTTTAAGTGGTTCAAGAAGCCCTGCTTGTAGTGCCAGCTCTGATTATCTTTCTTGGGGAAAAACCAGCCTGCTTTGGGGTGCTGCTGAGCATCTTCCAGATGCCAGCTCACCACGGGCTCCAGAGAAATGGAGAAACATGACAACAACAGCACACTGCAGCAGGGATGCCACCCACCTCCAAGCAGTGGTGGAGAGCTGCTGTACCTTGAGGCCACGAGGGGAGAAGGTGAGGGGTGCTGGGGGATCCTTCTCACACACTTCTTCAGGCAAAAGTGGTGCTGGGAAGCATCCAAGTGACAGCATCTGGGGCTCCAGCTAATATCCTGTGTGCCTCTGGGATATGGAACAAGAGCTGCTGGTGTGCAGGTTGGTCTCTGGACTGCTCACGTCCCTCAGCTGCAGGGCTCCTGCCTGCTAAAGGAAGCAGATTTTCTCCACGCAGAGGCAGTGGAGCAACAGACCCTTCACTAAAGAAGTTCAACCAAATGCTCTCAATTGCCCCAGGAAGGGGAACTTCCCCCACTTCCAGCTCAGCAGAGTTTGGAGCCTGAAGCCAGACAACAAATAGCTTCTTAAGCAAGGCTTTTCAGAGGTGCACAAACACCTACACAGGCAGATAGCTGCCTAGTGGAACTAATTTGTTTACAACATTAATGGAAAAAATCTTAATAACCAATTTCTATATTTAGCCTAAACGCCTTTGACAATCTGAGCTCTAGACGCCTGTGCTCACTGGCCCCATCCACTCATGTGGGGCCAGGGGAAAAGGCCAAAAATACACTGACAGCCAGCACAGCCCTCCCGTGGTCCTGATGTCTCTGCAGAACAAGACCCAGAGGCTGCTGCTCTGCTCTGGCAAGGCCGTACACCCATTTCTGACTCCAAATTTTCAAGGCCACAGCTGATGGTGGAATCAAGTCCACCCAGCTCACCCGAATTACCCCCTCGTTCTCTTCCTGCTCTTCCCTCCCCTGGTCAAAACCCTCCTCCACCTCGCTTGTTTCCATTGCAATTTGCCAGACAGCTCTCAGCCGCAGGGGGAAAAATAATATAATCAATCTCTTTTTCCACCACTTCATCCATCAGCTTCATGCTTCGCCCAGCATCCAGCCTTCTGGTGCCAAGAGGAGTTCTCCAGCAGCTGGCCACCACGGAACAAGCCCAAGGCCATTGGCTCTGCTCTTCTCCAGAGCTGCTGGTGCAGAGGCTGCAGTCGCCTGCCCGGCGGTGTTCGTGGGCAGCAGCACGGGCTCCGTGTGAGGAAACTGCTCTTCAGCAGGTTTCAGGCCATTAATAGTGTGATTAACCTGAAACAACCCAGGTAACAGATCGATTAGCAAGAACAATAAATCATCTTCTCACCTTTACAGGGAGCCTGGGAGTTTTTGCCTTGTGAAGCCATGAATCTGTCTGCAGAACCACAACAAGCTCCAGCAGAGAGCAATGCACAAGGGAAGGCCGAGTGCCACTGGGTTAAACTATTTTGGGAATAAAAAATAGATCAAGGAGAAGGCTGCCTGTGTTTACACCTGTGAGGTCTGGGCACAGGTACTGTGACAGCTTTCATCCTCGTTTCCTGACCCACCTCACCCCTGTTTCTTGTCCAGTCCTTTTCAGAAGACTTTGAGACTGACTTAACAGGGTCTGGAGCCCAAAGGAGATGTGGCTGCTCTGGGTGTGAAGGACGTGGGCAGGAGTGTGGCTGCTCCAGCACCCAGCAGTCCAGAGCTGGCAAGATGCACCAAGCTGCTGGGTGGTGGGCTGGACCCTCCTGCACCCCACATCCCAAAGCCCTGAGCTCCCTTGATTTGCTCATGTAGTTTTCCAGGGGTCTAGCAAAGCTCACTGTCCTGCAGTGCCTGAAGAACCTTAGAGCATCAGACACCCAAACCTCGCCCAGTGTAAGCCAGTCACCCTCCACGTGCAGGGAGGCATCACCAGGGCTTACATTACACCAGTCCCGGGGCAGAGCAGGGCTTATTTCACATCCAGGCACCTCCTGAGTGCTTTTCAACTGTGGCACACCTGTAGGAGGGTGCTCAGGTATTGCTGTAGCTCAGAACCCCCCTGTCCTTGTCCCTTCCACCACCTGCACTAGGAAAGAGCAGATACCAGAGCCCTCTGCAGCCCTTCTGCCCTGGCAGGCTCTCCAGAGTGTGAGGAGTGACCCGGCTGCTCTGGCTCCTTGTGCTGAGGCTGAGAGTGGAGCAGGAGTCTTCATCTTCACACAGACAGATGGGACAAGAAGTGCCAACTGCTGCTGTTCATAAGTCAAAGCAAGTCTGGCCATCCAAATCAAACTGCTGAGCCTCAGCTCACTGCTTTAATTTGAGAATAATTTATAGCCAGTGACAAAAATTAGATCCAAGCCAAGGAGATCATGAAGACAACCAGGGACTGAGCCAGGGGAGGCTGGGATCACGCTGTCCCTTGACCTGTATTAATACTGGCATCAGAGGAAAGACAGCCTGGGACCCACTTGGGCTTTGAGACCCACAGGGGGCTGCAGCAAGGCTCACCTGCACCCCCTTCACTACAAGGAGACTTCTCTACCAAGATTCCTGGCCCAGGAGGAATCTAGGAAGAGACTGGTGGGTTGGGTGTCTCAAAGCCTTTTGCACATTCAGTGGTGAGGGAGTTAGGCCATGGAAAGCCTGAGCTGGCAGGTGGGAGGACTTGCCCTCTTGTAGCCTCAGCAGCAGTGCTCCCAGAGAGGTGAGGCTCACCTCTGGAAGGCATCATTCCCTCCCATAGCCTGTTCTGGAAGGATAGCTTCTTGTTCCTCAACGATTCAGCTCTGCTGCCATCCCCAGAGCCACGGAGTCACTGCAGCCTTCTGCTTCCATCGAGGCACCCACAGATGAGAGGGACAAAATGTCTTGCTGCTTTTCAGACACCTGGGATGTCCAAGCCACAGCCCTGGGCCCAGCTTCCCCAGCTCTTCCCGACAGAGAGGGCTCCCTGCAGCCTCCCTGTGCTGCCAGGGGCTGGGCATGGGGCTGGGAGGAAGAGTGATCCATTATTTCAGGGATGAGACACAGGATCCCAAGCAAACTGTGACAAATTCCTCTGGCAGATGTCATGAGGTGTGAGCACAGGCAACTGTTTCCAGAAGAGTGATACTTGTTAGACAAGGCTGGGCCCTTGGCATGACAATCCTTTTAGCTGATGTTCCTTTGTGTCCATCCTCAGCCTGATCCAAACCCTGACAGCATGGATCAGGAAAACCTACTGATTCCAGGGGTTTCATGGAAACCTGGTGCCTGAGGCAGAACCAAGCTCCTATAAAGACTTCTTTGCTTACTTTAGGGTTTAAAAACATCACTTGGGTTTTCCAGGGTGCATGAACTTGCTCTTGCCCCCTGTAAGGCTCTTCTGTGGGTTTGATCTTTTGACTCCTGCAGTCAATAATACATCTGGGCTTAGAAGGCAGCTGGTGGTGGAGTCCAGCAGCTGGCCAGGCTGGAGTGCTGCTGTTTGGTCCGTGTCCACCTCTGTTTGTGGAGGAACAGACTCCAAGGGTTTGCATGGGTGGCAATTTAATTGGCTTTAAGGGGGTCTCCCACATATTAGATGCCTTTGATAACCCCTCCTCTTCACAAACAGGTGCTGAAATAGTCAAACAATGCAAGACCAGGCTTTTAGAATCATGGTATCATTGGGCTTGGAAGACCTTCAAGATCATCAAGTCCAACCATCCCCCAGCACTGCCAGGTCCCCACTGCCCCATGTCCCTCACACCACATCTCCACAGCTTGGAAACCCCTCCAGGGGTGGGGACTCCACCACTGCCCTGGGCAGCCTGGCACAACCCTTGCAGGGAAAAAGTTTTCCATAATGTCCAACCTAAACCTTCCCTGGTGTAACTTGAGCTGTTTCCTCCTGTCCTGTCGCTTGTTCCTTGGGGACAAAGAGGTGGGAGCCCAACACCCAGGCTGAGCCACACTGAAGTCAAATACGAGGACAGCCAAAATTCCTCATTCTGCTCTAGCTATTACCACAGAGAAGGGACTCTAACAGTGAAGGCATCTTTATACAGGTAAAACTGCACTCCCTGAAGAAAGGTTCCTGGTGTCAACATCACTGAACAAGCAACCAGGGCAACCCCCCAGTGAAATGAACCCTGAGGTGCAGACCTGGAGCCGTGTTCATCCCAGCAGCTGCCTACAAATGAGCCAGTTGTGCCCAGGCCTCCAGAGGAAGGCACTGGGAAAAAAAAAATAAATTAGGAAAGTGCAGTTGCTTCATCCTGGGATAAATTTGCCCTTCCTGGTGTGCAGACCCATCAGTTTTAGACTCACACCACCCCTGCCCACGCGTCTGTGGTGGTTTGAAGTGGTGACAGATGAGTTTGCCACACGTTCATCCACGCTCTGAGTGACATCTGTGTGCAAGCAAAGTCTGAAACACCTACGCCTTGTACCTTGCCAAAACCAGCCTTTTATCTCTGCCTAACACCCTTCATGCCCCAGACACAGCACTGGTGAGTCGCTGGGGTGATGAGATGGAAGTCTTGGAGTGATGTCAGCACTAGAGCTTGGGCTGTTAGGCAAGGGGAGGTTGAGTTCCCCACTGCTGGGTTAAGGAGGGCTTCTGGTGGATTTATGTAGCAAAAGAGCACAATCAAGGGGAGGTCAGACAGACGTGAGATAATTCTCCCCAGCTTGCTCACATCTTCATTGTGTCTGTGAAGTATTAAACAGGGACCAGTCCCCCACTAGGACCTTCAGGTGCTGCTGCAGTTTTAACAGGCAAAGTTATGTACTTCTGTTACTTGGCTGCAGCTTTTACACCTGAATTCTCGTAAGAATTCCATGGATCCTTTTTTCTCTAGAAAGAAAGTGCTTGTGAGCAGCCAGCACTGCTAAAATTGACACCAAGCTGGGTCTGACTGTGCAAACTGCACGTGCTGCTTTCCTTCCATCCCCTGCAACACACCAAACATCCAGCTGATCTCCACGGCTGCCATCCTTCCATCCTCCCACTGCCCACACTCCTGGGGGGCAGCAGACAAACCCTGTGGACAAACCCCCTGCTTTCTAGGTCACATAATTCAGCAGTTCCACGTGGGCAGTAAATTAGTTCCATGCTGCCAGAGCCCTGGCCCAGGCAGAGATCTAAGAGAGCCTTGAGTGGTGCAGGAACCTCAGGTGCCCTCCCAGTGACAGACAGAGGCAGATCCCACCACTGGCCTGTGCCATACAGCCTCTGCCCCTCCATATCCAAACCACACTGATTTCATGGCCCATCTCTTCATGTAGTCCCTTTAGAGCAGTATATATCAAGCCTACCCAGCACCAGCAGCACAGGTCCTGCTGCATTACTTGCCAGGTTGGTTGTTTCACCCAACATAAAACACAATAAAGTGTATTTTCAATAAAAAACAAAAAAATGTGAAGAGTCTCCTTGCAATCTAATTCTGCTCCGGGGCAGGAGATCCCAGCTCTGTATTCAGTCAGCCCAGCAAGAGGGATTAGTTCAAAGTGTTGCTTGTTCCTACCACAGACACCTTTGTCCCTAGCTCTAGGAAACCTGCTCTTGGTACTGTTATTGGTACTGAAAAATACACCTGTGATGAGTGAAACTACTCCTTCTGTTCTAACCCAAGCCCTAAATGCTGGGATTTTGCCCCAGAGGAGTGCAGTTTGTCTACCTCCAGGGCTCCAGCAGATAAGATTCCAAGTCAGAGGTATGCACCCACCTACTACACTTGCAATTTTTTTAAAATAATATATAATTTAACCTCCCTGTTGGTTTCCACTCCAGGTGGAGGCAATGTGCTGGCCAGGAAGTGGGGCTAGCCCCCAATTGTGTTTGTTTTCTGTGTGAATTCCACTATTTTTAATAAAATGGTTTGTTATCAAGGCCAAAATTCTCAAATATATGCATACAGCAACTATACACATCCATCCCTTTCCTTCTTTCCCTGTGATTTAGAGAGCACATGTAACTGGGGGCTGACACCAAGCGAACTGCAGCTGGCTAAGTGAGATCCCTTATGCAGTCAGCTCCATATTTCACCACAAAACACTCACACTTCCCCTTTTAAATCCCTTCCCCACGAAGGATGGCTGGTATTTAAACAAGCACGTAGCATTTTCCAAAGCATTTTATCCACTTTTAATTAAAAACTAATATTTATAGATCCAGGCAGATGGGATATTCACCAAAAGAAAATACTCTGCCCCCTTTCTGGGTGGCTGGTGCCTTTCTGCAGCAAGCAGCATCTAATCACTGTTAAACTGCAATGAGTCCCATCGATTGCTGTCTCTAATAGAGGATGTGCTTTTAAAGAACTTGCAGCACTGGCCTGTTCAAGCTCATTGTATTTATGGATTGAGACTCTGAAGGCTGTAATCACACATGAAAACACAAGGCTGTTTGTCATACATCCATCAAAAGGAGCATCCAGCACTGCCTAAATGAAGAGAAACAAGTGCAGCCCTTGCTGGGGGAGGTTTGTCACCATCCCATGGCTGCCTAGGGGAGTGGGGGAGAGTCCACGTGCTGCCCCCAGCACTGGCCACCAGACAGAGGCATCTCCTGACCTCCTCTGGAACACAGGAGGCCAGCCAAAGTGCAACCTCACACCAAACTCCTTGCCACTAGGGACAAGAGGAGAGACAGCAGCCGTCTTCTGCTGCCTGCACAGACAGGCAAAGCAACAGCCTCAGCCAGCAGGCTGCTGGGCAGCCCTTCTTCCTGCATCAAAGGCCTGGAGTATCTTTAAATCCAGACCTGGCTGCAGGCAGACACTGAGAATACAGGCTCATAGGAGAGCTCTGTGTTCAGCATTAAGGATAAGAAGGAAGTTCATGGAGCAATACATCATTTTTTTTGGATACATATACTTAGCTTGCCTCTTCTCATCTTCTAACTACTGCTGCTGCTCTGCCCAGCCCCCAGAACTTCCACAAAACTACAGTTTATTGGTAATTGCCCATCACAGTTTTTTGCTCTATCCTATTGTACCATGAAGAAACCAGTCACAGCATCCCAGCTCCTCAGAGCAGGAGGTTGCCACAGCCAGAGGTGGCTCTTGTGCCAGGGAAAGGGAAGCAAAGGGCAGCACCCTCACCAAGGAGGCTGCAGTGCCACAGGACCTGCACAAGAAGAGGAGAAGAGCTCTAGGCTAGCAAGCAATCCACTAACCTCCAGACAAATCCCCAGTCAAGAAATCAAAGCTCAAAATCCCCCCCACGACACAACTTGAATAAAGGGCTGAGCTTAAATACAGCTCCTGAGCCAGTGGGTGCAGAGCCCAGAAGGGGCTGCCCAGGGCAGTCGGAGCCACGAGGGGCACTGGGAGGAAGAGTACCAAACTGAGGGAGGACAGCCCTACCTTTTCCACAGAGAATTAAGGAGTTATTAAGTAAAATCAGTCCTTCAGGGAGCTCTATCCCCGTGCTGCTTGCAGTGGGGAGTGCCAGTCACCCCTTGGCAGTGACTCTTGCCATCACTTGTTTCTCCAAATCCTCCCTTTTTCCTCCTTTTCTCTGTTTTCTTCAACTTCACTCAACATTTCCCACCACAGCCTCATTACAGATGCTTTTGCCAAAGAGCACCTACATGATTTAATGCTTCTCTGCTGCCTATTACATCAAGCACCCTACTTAAAGAAGCACTAAATTAGCCTTGCAGGTTCCTGTCAGATCATTAGCCCTGTTGACTTTTATGCTGTTTTCCACTTAAATCTGGGCCTTAAGTGATTGCTCTCTCAGATTTACTCTAAAGCTTTGTATGCTGTCTCTCAAATAAAAGGTCCTCCTTGGTGGTCTTGTGCCACAGCAGCGTGGTGCTCAGGATTCCCTCCTGCACTGCCCTGAAGTGACAACTCAGAGATGAGCTCCAAAGGCCAAAGGAAGCTCAGCACTGTTTACAAGGATGGTTTTGACAAAAATAGTCCTCTACAGCTTGCTGCAGGCTGGGCAGGGCAGAGTCACCCGTGTTAGAACGACTTCAATAGTCTGAAAGATTTCTTTTTGCCAGTGTCTAGCATTTCTTGTTAAAATCCTCACAAAGTCCTGTTTGCAGCAAAATAAATGGTCTTTCAGAACTTGCAAGGTTAGCAGTGCTAACAGCCTCCTGGCCTGTCTGTCTGCATTTTTATATGTCCCAAATAGACCTAATTTACCACTTAAATGCTCCAGGTTGTACCAGGGGGGAAAAAAAACCAACCCAAAACACTGGCTTGATCAAACACTAGGAAATATCTCCTACCACCCAGTGCTAAACCTCTGTGGAATGGGGCTCGTTCTGCAGGGGGGGCAGCTCCTGGAGGTGCAGGATGCTGAGTTACCCAGCCTGCGTGGTCCTCAGCCTCAGCTAACAGCATTGGCTGCTCTCAGAGGAAACAATCTCAGTGGGAGCTACTTGTGCCAAAGCTCAGCAAACTTTCAGTCACTAGGAAGCTGGCTGCTGGAAGCCAGAGCAGGGAACATGTTGTCTCCCTTCCCTGGGGAAGGAAGGGCATGTCCTGAGCCAGCAAGGCTGCTGGCACCCCAGGAAGGGTGGGAAGCTCAGGTGGCACTGGGCACTCCACCTTCCTCTGTCCCTACCAGCACAGAAAGAGACCTGCAAGATAGAAACCATCCTATCTGAGGTGGCTCCATGGGTCTGAGAGCTCAGTGAGCAAAGGGAACTGGAACCATTCTCATCTACACAACATATTTGTTCAAAGAGTTGACAGCCCCCAAGACACAGCAGCTTCTCCTGTAGAAATCCTCCGGGGGAGAACAAGAAGGAGCTCAGGT
>NW_008619502.1:0-448 GCF_000691845.1 Merops nubicus | reverse complement strand
ATTAGAAAATGAAAAAGATGTCTCAAGTCTTGGGAAAAACTTTTTTGTAGACTTGGGAGAAAGAATAAGTAGGGAACTTAACATAACCAACTATTGGGTTTGCGGAGGGCCTATGACGACAGAAGAATGGCCATGGAAAGGCAGTAGTTTGAGTCCAATCAAACTCCTTAAATGGAATTGGACAAAAATAAGGGAAGAAAAATACCAGAAGGGTGGATTTACGGTGACAGGAGAAGAATGTCTCTGGCGTACTGGGAACAATTTCCTTAACAAAGTAGGAAATACTCCCTGTAAAAGGTATAAGGTTAGTAATGGAACTTTTACATGGTGGATTCCAGAAAAACCAACTCTATATTGGACTCAAAGAAAAACAAAAGAGAAAAATTGTAAACATAATGAGGAAATCAGACTCTTTCAATGCAATGATACCGACAAAAATCCTTACTTT
>NW_008619501.1:128988-131449 GCF_000691845.1 Merops nubicus | reverse complement strand
GGGCAGGGTTGAGAGGGTGTTTGGTTTCGAGATTTGGCTGTTCTGGAAGCTGCTTGAACTTGAATGACTAAGACGGAGGGAGCTGAGCTCTTTCTTCAGCTCCAGCTCTACCCCACCCCAAACTGGCCGCAAACTAATTATAATTTTCCTATATTGCAAGGGAAGCGAACAAATTCTTCTTTCAGCTGTTCTTACCTTTTAAAGAAACCAAGTTTAAAAGCTCCTACGTGTGACTTTAGTCAAGGGGAAAAACAACTAAAAAAAGGAATTACGAAATTGCCTTGTCTAGTCCTGCCAAACGCCCACGGTCGCCCCCAGCCCTGCACCCCTCTCCTGCCTCGCAGGGGCCAGGGGCCGCTGCTTTGGTTGCCCCCCTTCTCCAACCCTCAGGAACTCCCTTTAAGGTTGCATTTTTAAGCAACACGTACTCGCATTTTCGAAAGGGGGAAAAAAAAGTATGTGCGGGGAACTTAATGAGTCCCATACGCCTTCCCACTACAGTAGCAGACCCAGTTTGTTAAAAAATAAGGCGTTATACTTGTTCTTAGTATTTTAAATTTGCTTTACGCTCGAGTCAACAGGTTTGCTTTTCTTGTTAAAAGCATTTCATTTCTTACCACCTTAAACATAGGCTTTCTGGAGAGTTAGAGAGACCGGTTTGTTTAATTGTATTTAGTAGCTTTGTAGAATATGATAAACGCATACATTATTTATAGAGTTTCAACTTGCTGGGATTCGTAGCATGAAATAGTGAATTTCGAGATTTCGAGTTAGGATTCTTGTTTGCGGACGTGTTCCTCTTCACTAAAAGAAGTTTGGGAAGTTGTTGACCTCGGAAGATGAAAGAGCTGGTTATATTTGGTGGAACTCCCCGCCCTCTCCCAAGACTGTAAAAATGAGATAGTGACTATAGTACTACAAAAAATAGCATATCGAGAAAATGCTACCTTCTGAAAGAAATGATAGAGGAGTATAAAAAAAAGGGCAAAAGAGTGAAGAATACAGAAAGATGAACTGTGGGAAGTGATATAATGGGAGATTCTATTTTTATTTTCAAGACTCCTGGTGAAGTTTGAATTTACACTGGAGCAAATACGAATGTGAAAAGTAAAACTGTTTAAAACCTGCGTCCTTGGACACCACAGCAAACAACCTCTTCAGAATAGTTAGATTTGCAATAAACATCAAGAAGAAACTTGATTGACAAGACTCCTTTTCTCCTTTTCAGCACAACTGAGCCTTCAGAGGCTTATGTTGGATTTTTAAATTCCTGAGTCTCTTCAACTTAATGTATTTGGCCAGAGGAGGCCCGAAATCCTGTTTGTTTTTTTTTTTTAATCAGAGAACAAAAGAAAGGAAAACATTACCGCAGATGAAAAGGACACTGAAAAAGAATTTTCTGAAATGCTTACATCTTTTGATTTTTTTTTTAAAACATTGAAGGCTCTAGAAATGTTTTGTGAAATATTGGAGCTCCAAAATGAGGGCTGTGGAGACTCTTTCTGAAAAAAGTTTGAGGATTGTGTTGGAGGAGCTCTTCATGCTTGTCTTTAAGAGAAAAAGAAATAAATACGATCTGTATTTCTAAATAGTCTCAGGAAGAAGTCTGCTATCCCTTTAAGCTTTTCTGCTTTTCCTGTTTACGTTGGCAATTGGGTGGAAGTATTGTGGAGGCAGAAAACTTTTTGGAATGTTGAAAAAAATGTTTCATGCAAATCTAGTGAATCGCTTGAGGATTTCAAAATGTGAACACTAAGGGGCGCCAGTTATTTTTTTTTTTTTTTTCTGAGGCGAGAGTGGCCTCTGAGCACTGTTCCGAATTCGAGTGGTGAAATTAACAGTTGGAAGATACCAAAGCAAGGCGAAGTACTCGTGGATTGGTATTTGCACGGACTTACACACATTCTGCGCTTACAGGCAGCGTTGCGTAGGGGGAATAGTCGCTGGCGATGAACAGTGGAGAAGCTGGAGCCCCGTCCTGGTTTCCACAGGGCACCGTGTTTGAGTATCTTCAAGTCCATGCTACGCTGACATCTGCCAGAAGCGTTTAGCAATAGCAAGCGATAGATTTGCTAGAAAGGGCTGCAAGATTAAGAAGACTTACAGCATCATATTTAATAGTTTCATCAGTTGTTTCATGACACCTTTGAGAGTACCAACTATCAGGGGCAGATGTTTGTGTGGATTTATATATATATAATCTAAAAATCTGTAGTGTTCCCATTCCTTTTTGCCCCCTCCACCCTGCACTTTGATTTGCTTCTCCTAGTTTGTTTTGTGCTTTAGGGAGGTAGTGTGGTTGGTTTTTTTTTTTGTTACTGTACAACTGTACAACCATTTTTCTGCAGCTTTTGTTTATGCTTGAGAAGAATAATATTATCGTCAGCCTTTGTCTTTTGTTTTGTGCTGATCAAATTGCAGAAATAAAGTCACAACACTAAGAAATTAAACAAAACATGAG
>NW_008619501.1:75271-128957 GCF_000691845.1 Merops nubicus | reverse complement strand
TACTGTAATGCTAGGGACTTATTTATTTTTACATGCCACTATATAAAAGCAAAAGTCAGATTGGCTTGTATTGTTGCATGCAATTAAAAGAAGTAATCACATGACAGAAATGGACCTGTCGATTTAGATGAGCAAACAGTATATGTCAGCTGGTTAAGTTTCAGAATGTACATCTACTTCTTTTGGCCTGTTCATGTGTTATGTGTGTTACCCAAAACACATTTTCCTTTCAGAACTACCCTGAAAATTTTAGTGCTTAACTTAGTAAGATGGTCTGTGCCTCTACAGCATTTGATTTGACAGATCAGCTTAAATGTGAGAGATACACAGAGGAAACAATTTATTTTTTTAAAAGACCGACTTCATATAAAATATGAAAGTCACAGTTTTGTTTAGTTTACAGATATTTTTGCATATGTGTGCTTTCAACTTCTTACGTGTAAATAAGGCTTTTGTGGTTTAACGAGGATGTTTAAAGTGCACATCATAATAACTAGGAAGCTGGATTGTTTTTATCAGACTAGTGCAAACCTGTGGGAAGAGAGGGCTCTTCCTGAACGTGGAATAGGCTGTATTTCCTGTCATTGTTTGCACCATCAAATGTGACCTGATTTTTTTTTGTCTCAGCTTCTCAGATACTAACTTTTATGATTCTAACCCAGATAGTAGTTGTTGTTTCCTCACAGCTTGTATATTTTAATGGTCCTTTTTATTGGAAAATGAATAAAGTTGTCCCTTTCTTACTGCGTTATTTTAAAAATAAATCAGACATTTCAAATTCTGAAACTGTACTCTTGTCTGTTGAATGATGAGGTGCTTTAGTTTGATTCTTTCGGCAGATTGTCAACAAATAATGCCTAAACTATTAGCTGAGATCTGAGTAGTGTGATTTTTATTTTTGCGTTTTGCTTTCTTGAACCTTTAAGTGGTCAGAATGCTGAATCTGATTGGAACGTACACAGGTGAAACCTGTGGTCTGAACCTTTTTTGAAAAGGTATTGATGCAGACTTTGAGGAATTAATTTTTCTTCTCTAAACCATACCTCATGCTTCTGCCTTCCTGTCAAACGTGTGTTGAAGGTGACTTAAAAGTGTGTATGCCTTTAAATGCAAATTCAACCATGCATCTAGCTTTTGGAGATTAATTTCGTGCCAAACAGGCTTCCTCTTTCTGACTAGCAGTTATAGCAAAGCTAGCTGTTTAAAAAGAAAAAAAAAAAATCCAGGTAGGGATTAAGGATGATGAATTATTCTTCGATGTTGCTCTCTGTTAACTGTGCTGAGAAAAAAGTGTATGTGAACTTGCAGAGCCTAGTGGCCAAAATTGCAGTGTTCTTGTCAGTCTCGTTGTCTTAACCAAAATGTCTGCATGAGTTAGGACTGAAGAACTGTTTGGTGCTGTAAATAAGTTTTCCCTGAGAAGTTACCTAGTTACTTTGGTACATGACCTTAGTGTTTGTGATTATGTAAATGTAGCCTGTGCTTAGCTGGGGTTTTGCTGACTTGTCAGATTTGACGAAGAGGCATTGGCCACATTAGCATGTCTGTTTCTCAGTTGTATCAGATCTTCCAATAAAGCCCTATTATTTCATTACAAACCATGCCTCTTAGAGTTAAAAGATGAATATTCTTTAGGATAAAGGCCTTGTAATAGGTGCTTGCCCCGATAGTCTCAGACTTATTTTTGAGCTTTGAGTTGTAACGCTAAAATTGTACAATACGTGACAAGAGTATTGTGTGTTGTTTGTGTGCTGTTTATTGATAGTGCTCTTTTCAATCTAGTTCTTTAATAATCTCAATCTTAGTGGTCTGAAGTATTTTTCTGGTTTGTGATAGTGTCATAATAATGAGATTGTAAAGCTTCTGAACTTGTGTGTTCAAAAAGTTCTGAAGAGCTTTTTTTGAGGTGTGGTGTGTTTTGTTTTTTTTTTTTTCTCTGTCATTCCTTGGCAGCCTCTTATAACATTAAAACAAAAGCTCCATTGCACTTGTGAGGGGAAAAAAAAATTTTTAGCTTGGGGAAGAATATTTAAAACTTCCCCTTCCACCCTGCAACAGTTAAATTCTTTTTAAAATAACTTATTTTTGGAGCTTTATCTGCAACATCTATAGGATTGCAGTGACCTGCTGTGTAACAAAAATACGGGTGTTATTTTGACTGATAAAATTTTTAAGTTGGTAAAACAATTATTTTAAACCTATGTTTGGGAAGCAGTTTGTTCACTGTTGCTTATCGATAACTGATTATTAAAACATCTGTCATTGGAGTTTTTTTTTAAGTAATAGTAACTATAGGAGACTTGGTTCTGTACAAGAGCTGCTGAGTTACTTGTCTCTAACCTGGGAGACACCTGCTTGAATTTTTTATCATTTGTGTTTAGTGTTGTTCATCAAGGCTGAAATTTTGTTGGTTTCCTTTTCTGAAAATGTGTGCAATAGTTTCCAAACTAACCAGTGTCACATGAAAATGCTTTGTGAGGGTTAGAAACAACTTGACCAAGTGGTGACTAGATTAGGGAGTGGCACACAATGCTTTCATAACACACAGGAAAAACTTCAGGTGTGTTTGGTTAATATTCTGGTAAAGTGGGGAAAAAATCTCAAACCCAACCATGAACAACTGATATACATTTCATGGTTTTTAAGTGAGCACTTCGAATGTCTTAATTACGAAAACGAAGTTTATGTGCCTCCAAAGAGAGCAGGCCAAGTCAGGAAAAAGTTGCTGGTGTTAGGACATTGTGTATACAAAGGAAAGGCTGGATATGAAATGTATGGTTACTTTTGTAGTTAAGGAAATTTTTTGACCAGGTTGTCTATTTCAATCCTTCGTAAATTAAATCTTGTTTTCAGTGGGTACACTAAATAATGCCAAATCAGGAATGGGATACTTTCAGTGGTTTGAGTTGCATAGACTTCAGTAGAAATGCAGGTACATTGGAGCTGACTTCAATTACTGTCTGTTACCTTAAAATGCTCTTGTTTTTGGAGGATACATACTGATGCAGTAACCTATTAACTAGATTGATTATTAGATCTGGTCTGGTATACATTCTGTGGCTGACAGGATAGACCTGAGTTAATGTTAATTACCAGGCCCTCCTGACGGCTGAGACTGATTGAAGCACAGCAGGAGCCTGACATGGAGATGGGTGGTTTATGTTTGACTGTTTATATGGAATGTTGGGGGGCAGGAGAGAGGGGGGAAATGGGGAGAAATGTCTTGTCAGGAAAGCTGTGAAGTAATGAAATTCCCTCACTCTCTGGCCCTTGTCTTTATTGAAGCGTAACTTGCAACTTCTCATTCGGGCTGTGTGAATATTTCTGTATAGACTTTAATCAAAATGCATACTGTGAAAAATCTTATGTTGATTCTGACATTTTATTGAAATTTAATAACCCATTGCTAAGAAAACTAGTAGCAACAGGGAAACTGCCAGTATATTTTATCTCGTTGTGCTTAATGCATTTGGTTAGGCCAGTTGAAGTACCGTGTAAGGTGTACATCTGTGGCTTTCTAGCAGGAAGATCTAGATCTGTGAAGGACATGGGAGCTGTCATTTGAATCCTGAAACTGATGATAGGTGTAATATTTATAATCCAAATGAGATCCCTGTGGTCTAGTAAGACAAAAGTTGAGTTGCTGGAAGTTAAGCAACATTACATTTGTAGTTCTGACTTAAGAAAATATCTTCTGTTATCGAGTGCAGTTCATTTCTGTCTTTCGGATTCTTTTAGTTGTTTTTCTTGCAAATGTTTAATAAAAGTGAAGCTAGCTTTTTAACAGCAAAGATCAGATTTTCTAAAAAAATTACGCTTGAATGAACAAAGCAATCATGACAACCTTACAGAGAAATAATACCCAGCTTCATTAGTAGAGCTGTCCCTCCACAGCGTTGCTTCCGTTTCCACGGGAAAGGTGTGTATTGCAGGCTAGTCAGGCATGTCTGAGAGCAGCAAGGTGGCACAAATTAAAATGCTTCTACTCAGGCAGTTGTGTTACTAAACGCCTCTTGTCTGGGTCCAGTACTAGAAGTTGCCCCTTTTTTGATATTTTGCAGTTACTTTAGTGGGTGTTAGTGCTTGGAATGAGTGTAATGTTAGGTTTTTTTTTTTTATTTAGTTTTATTTTATTTTAGTTTTTTTATTATTTTATTCATGTGGTTTAAAATACTGAAAATATCCTTTCAATTTTTACTAAATTATTTTCTATTTGAAAATTGATTTTTATTCTTGGTGTCGAAATAGTAAATTTTGATTCTCAGTTCATTGGAGAAAAAAAATAATTATCTTGGAGGCAAATAACAATAGGTAGCTGGTACTGAGTTTGGGCATTTTTGGTGTTATATGGTTGGTAAAACAGCACACTGGAGGTCAATTTTTGCAATTGGTTTTAAAATTTTTTTTTTACTTTTGCAGCTGTACCTGAATACTTGTACTTAACTTCATACCATAGTGGGTTAGAGAAGATTGTCTATTTCCAGCACAGGATGTGCCGCCCTAGTGTTCTATAACTTCATTGCATTGCTCCAGGAATTGCATGGGCAGGAAGGTCCTCAGGGATACCCGGTTTTACAAGGAATAAATTATGAAGTGGTTTGTGTGTAACTGAATGACACCTCAGTCTATTAATAGTGGGGCAGTTAATGCTTTTGATGGTATCTAACTTTATAAATGTTTCCTCTTCTTCAAGGTTTGATATGAAAAGGAAAAAAATTCCATCATGCCAAACAATGAAAAATCTTGTTACTTCACTGCAAAGTTGCATCAACGTAGTTCTGGGGGGTGATGCATCAGAATAGCTGCTGATGTCAGAGCAGAGGCGGGGAAGATAATTCAGTATTTTATACCCTTATCTGGTGGATCAGTTTCTGGCTTAAAAAGTCAGCTGATATTCTGGAGCAGTCAGGGTTTTTTTGAGTTTTTGTGTGATGCTGGCTTTTCAGACAGATCAGAGCTGTGATCGAACTTGCCCTATGTGAACTTAAGGTAGTTGTGTTGGCACAGTGGCTGAGGTGGCTCCATACTGGAGATGTGGAGCAGAGCCTTGGAAAGAGAATGGCACTGCTTAAACATCTACTTGAAAGTTTGAAACTCCTAACTGATGTCACCTTATTGTGCCTTTGGTCCGTTTAGAAGTTCAAAGATGTGACTATTGTCAGATTAGCTGACGCCAAGAGAAGCCAGACTTTGCTAAATTCTTTAAATCCTTCATCTGTAGAAATAGTGAACCTTACTGTTTTGTCCAAATCAGACTAAAGTACTGTTTTAGAAATCTCTGTAACTGTTACTTGGTTTAAATCTCCTATCCTATCTGCAGGATATTTTCTTCACTTGTGTCTATAACAAAGTAGGGAACAGATCCATCTAACACAAGTATTAATAAAAACTTAATGTTCTGTTTCATATATTTAAATGGAAGCTCAACTAAAACATCCAGCTGATGTTGCATAACACTTCCATTTATTTATCAGACTTCGAAGCAGTAGCAGATAGGTTAATAGTCGTTTTAATGCACCTTAACGTAATAATCTGCAAATAATTATATCAAAAGTTAATGCACAATTTTCAATTTTTAGATGCAGAGCAAGCCCAATCTACTTCTGTTTTCTGTGGAATATCTTTTTTTTTTTTTTTCAGGAGTGGGGAGTAAGAGAAACCAAGGGAAAAGTCTCTGACCCTGTGCTGTTTGCTTTTGAGCAGCGTTGCTCATCTGTGTCCTGCTTTTAGTTTATCTCACTCTGAAGGAGCATGAGCTGCGCCCCTATATCACAAATGAACAGGGACACGTTCTCAAAAAGGTGTCAAACTGTTGCCACGCCTGGCTCCAAACTTCCCAGCTAACAGTGCTTAAATACTGCACATGTAGTCTGAAGACAGGCATGTTCTTTACCAGTTGCTTTGTGCACTGCAGTTGCAGGTTAAAATGCTGTAATCTAGGCCCTGCTCTTCCAGGTGTGATGTTTGTGCTGGGAAGATTGTTTACACAGTGAGAAAACAGTGTGCATTAGGTAATGGTAGAGACAAGTTGGTAGTTCTTTAGTTACTTAAGTATCATATCATCTATAAAGATAAGTATAGTCAGAGAGGCTCATATGTGGTCAGTTTACGAGGGAATTACTACTTCTTTAAATCACTCGAGGGTTTTATGGAAATCTGATACTGCCTCCGAGTCAGCCTGAAGCAAGACACTTTATACAGATTCTGGGCACTTACACAAAGTCTGGGCACAGACTGTATGGGTAGGGATCAGAAATTAATTCTCGCCAATATTCTGTCAGGCAGACTGCTTCTATGTGTATTAAAACACCTTGAGAGGAAGAATGATCCTTTAGTAATCTTTCTGGTATAGAATTAGTGGCTGCAGTTGCTTTTGGAAGGCAGGTGTATTTAGCTGTTGTAATAACATGTTTACAGAGATGTGAGTCTTGTATTTTGAAATTTGTTGCAGTGTTTTTGTGTTCATTCTGTGCAGATAAATTTTCTTTTTGTGACAAGACTAACATAATCCTTTGGGAAAAAAATCTGAGGACAACATTATCTAAAGATCAAATCCACCTTGAAAGAATCCAGAAAAAAAGGTACAGCTGGCTTTTCAGGGAACAGCTTACTAAGCTTGTGGACTTGAAAGAACTTTTTTGAGATACCTGTGGCATTTGAGAAATATACTGATTTTTTTGGGAGGTGAGTGAGGGGAAAAACTTCCCTCCATCAACTTAATATAATGTTAATTGAAGTTCAATTCACTGTGAATCAGAGTACTTCCAGTTTCCAGTAATTTGTGTGTAGCTTCCAGGGAAGGGAAGGAATTGTGCGGAAACTCTGCCAATAGGTAATGGGATACATAAACCTAGTGCCTATTGATTTAGTAACTGTATTTTATTCGTAACTATTCATGAGGAATCTTGTTGGTTCCAAATGGGAGGTTTAATGCACACTGAGGGCGCTTGGTAGTCCTGAGTTTTAATACTGTTAAGTGTCTTCAGAAATGTATTCTTGCATCAGCCTCAGATTAACATAGGATGAATAACGGAGCAATTCATCAACTAGGCAGCTCTGAGGAGTGTCAGCAAGAAAGCTGACGATGATGAATTGGAGGGAAATGGATGCTGCAGTAGATGGCCACTACAGGTAACGCTGGAAGGTTGAGGGATGGCAGTTGGTATTTGGGTATATGCTGGGTAATGAACTGAGGAGCAACTGCGCTCCTTTGCTTGGCCGAGTAGAAGAGAAACGTGTCCCTTCTGCAGTTCAAGAAGGTTATGAAATTCAACAGCTTAAAATGACAGATGCACAACTTGTTTGTACTTTACTGAAAAAGATTTGCATCAGTCTGTAGGACTGATAAGTGAGAGTTACGTTTTGAAGACAGATTTGTGAACTTACCTTGATATTTGGAATCTCGGCAACCTTATTTGGCAATAAAAGTTAACTTGGAGGAAGATCTAGTTTATTTTGAACTTAATTTTGCTTCACGTTTACCCTAACCTTTCTCAAATCTGAGAGCTTTCAATTACTTCCGGTTACTGGTTACTTTCAGTTTTAAATTAGTATTTTTTTTTTCCAATATAAAGAAAACAGTTGTAAATTTGAGGGCATTAAACCAGAAATAAGATTGCCTTTGGTTTTGTAGTTCTGTAAGTGTAGAAGCATGAGTGTTCTGTCATGTACACAGATCTTTCTAATCCCATTTAATATGATTTGCACTGGAGTTTTTTGGCCAATTTTTTAATCAAATTGTTAAACACTTGATATGTAGACGACAGTCTACATTAAAAATGTTCAAGTTCTGTACTTTGTGGGGGCTGTTTGTACAGATTTTTATTGACTAGTTGCTGTAGGTAACTAAATCTGCATGAGCAGGCTCAGGAGTGTATGTACAGACTTTCTCAGCCCTGAGCAGCACTCAGTACTGAAGTGGGTGTCAAAGGCAAGCACTTCAGTCTGCCATACAGTAGTCATAACTAGTATAGTACAATGGTATGGTGTGGTAGAAATCACTACCTGGATCAAACTACATTTTTAGTACATGTTTTCTATTTTGGATTAAGCAACTTGACTGCTGAAAGTCTTGAGCGATCGTTAATAACTAAAATATGTTCCTGAATAATCAGAAGGGTACTGTGTTCTTTCTTCAAGCTTTTATTGTGTGTTCTTAGCCTTAAATTTGAGATACTAAGGCAAGATAACAAAGTGCTGACATTTAAGTTTTTTTTTTTCCTATTCTAGTTATGGATTAGTAGCTTCTCATAGTACGTATTACATAAAATTGAAACACAGCTTATGCTGGTTTTATGTATTTTTTCATGGAAGGGTAAGGAATGAAATAGTAATGAAACCTGGTTAATTTCCAGGATGTTAAGCTATTAGTGAAACTTAATGCCACAAATCTGGACACTACTACTCTGCGCCTATCAATATTTGTATTATGAAAAAAAAAAAACCACAAAGGACATAGTAAATTTTAAGAACATATTACTGTATAAGTAACTACAAAATGTATTATATATTGATACTTGAAATTACTAAATTAATCGAATCATTATATGAAAGGGGCAGAAAACTCAAAATACAGTTTCTTGAAGTACTTGTGTTTTGAACTGGACTGTCTTTCTGCTCAGAAAATATTTCCAATTTACGAAATAGAGAACTTAACTGGCCTTCAAATGTCATGAAGTTACACACCACACTTGATTTAGGAAAGGAGAATAACACTGAGATAGAAGGGTGTCGGTAACAATTGTAGTGTGAGATATGAAGTAGCTTTTCCTCTGGTTTGGATCATCTGTTTGGCAGAACATTTTCTTAGGATAAGAGAGGTGGAGATACTACATATATGAAGTTAATGCTTGTACAATGTGATCAAGATTTCTTCTGCACATTCTGTCTTTTTCCAAATTAATCTATGCTACTTTTCGTTGTGCTTGTCACACTGAGCTACTCAGCCACTCCTTGTCCTAACCTTTTCTGAGGTAGCAAAGAATTACAAAGCAGGCATACTTCATTTTGCAGCACCATCAGTGAAAATATGCAGCCACTTACCCAAAAAGTAACATCAAAGAGATGTTTTCCCTAAACTGAACTCTTAAGGGCTTATAATTTGCTATTGCATGAAAACAAGATAGTGTTTGATATGAGACCTCTGAGACCATGTTCTCTCTGAAGTAGACGGCTTCTTTTGTTTGCAAAGTTAATGGAGCTAAGTGGAAAGCAGTATGAGTTACCATAATAGTGTTTTTCAATCTATGATTTGCAGACCCACCACATATAAGGAGTTGCTGAAGATAACAAAGAAAAAGGAAGTCTGTTGTTGAGAGATTTAAATAGGCTACACTGAGCCTTCACCTCTTTTGGGTACTTTTTGTTAGAGTGTAAGTGGAAGAGGTTGAAGACCATGAGGCGTTTTCATTATAGCTGTAATCCTTGTTCATGGGCCTAAGTAAAATTTTGAAACAAACTTCAAGGAGATCTCAATACTAAATTGCATTTGCCATTGCATGAATGAAACTAAAACTTGTTTCACCTATCTGCATTTACTCTTTTCTTGGGACTTCCTGCTATTACGTATTCGTTGAACTAGTATGGTGACGTCTTCCACAGATGAGATGTAGAGGATCTAGCTGTTTATCAGTAGAGTTCAGTTTGCAGCAGCACTGAACTCCAAAATCTTAAAAAATAAATTACCGAGAGTAGATTTAACAGATGTAACCTACTAAATTATCTTTGATATATTATTGTTACAGAATAATCTCAGTAGTAAATTGCATGTAAGGACATCTGTAGCTTTCCATTTTCATACCATTCAAAGAGACACTGTGTTGTCATTCATGAGCAAGGATATTAAAGCAAGTTTCAGATACTCGGGTACCTTTAGCTGTAAATGTTTCAGGGAATGTTTGTGCCTGGTTTGTGTTGTGGGTGTTTTTTTTTGTTTGCATGTTTTTTTCCCTGAAACTCCTCCTGCACCCTCTGACGGACAGCTCTGCAAGCTGGTAGGACTTTTTTTTTGGTGTCAGTGGTAAAGGAACTTAAAAAAAAAAAAAAAAAAAAAAAAAAAAAAAAGAAGAATGTAACTTGTAAAACTATTTAATAACTTGTAGTCAGGTGCAGATCCTGTCTATGTAGATGGAACAAGTGCAGTTCAAATCTGTATTGCATTAGAAGCTTGAAAAACTGTGTTAAAAAGAACATGATAGTGACATGTTTTATATTTAGGATTCAGTTTAAATAGTGGATGATTAATTTCTATGGTGGCTTGCATTTTTTCAACTTGAGTTTGTTCCTATAAGAGGCTGTTCTTAAACTCACTGGAATTTATCAGCTGAAGAGAAAATGGATGATGCTGTAGCTACTTCATCAAAAAGTTATATATAATCTTCAATGTTTTCATTTTGTGGATAGCAGAGATCTTGGCTATCACACTGGTAAAATAAATATTAGTTTTATTTTAAAATTATTTTGTTTATTTCTACCATGTGTGTAGACACACATGTACTCTTTCTCCCTCTGCCTTTATTCTTTCTCTTGTAGTAGTGGTACTCGCCAGTACCTCTCTTAGTAGTAGGAAGTGGTTATTCACTAATGAATGATCTGCTTTAGCAGAGGACTTTAGAGCCCTAATGGCTCAATGGTTGGACTTGATGATCTTGAAGGTCCCTTCCAACCTAAAGGATTCTATGATTCTATGAATGTTGTCTCTATGGACAACATGTAGTATGATCAGAAATCATACTTTTAATACTGTCATTAAAAGTTATGCCTAAGATTGCCTTAATTGTAAAGCCAAAGGGGGGTGTGAGGGAGGAAGCCTACTGTTTGGAATTTATATATATGACAGTTTATAATGTACTTTGATTTACTGAAATGAAATAACGTTGCTGAGAAATACCAAAATTACAAACTTTTACTTTCAAATATTTTTGTTAAAAGGAAAACTTTTTTTGGTTTTAATAATATCATGGAAATACTTGGACTTTTTACAGCAAAAATGAAAATTTAATTTTGTTTTTAAAATCTACTATTTTAACAATACAGTATTGAAAATTAGGGATGGAACACGGTGATTATAATTGTGCAGCTCGCATGTGGAACTCTCTTTATGCTGATTGTTGCCTGTTTCCTGATACCAGTGTTACGCAGGACACTTTCCTTTGTAGTAAACCACATTTTGGTTCATTCTACAGATCTTGACAAAACAGTAATCCTTCTTTCGTCGTGGCTTCAGTTAGAAAAGCTCTGATCTCAGCTTTTGCTGTAATGGCAAGAGGTAAACACTGATGCTGCATTATCTTATCTAGTTTTTAATTTCATCTAATAGTCCCGGAACTTGCTGTGCCAATTGTTAAACGCACTGGGCTGTGAAATAATTGGAACTTGAGCTTGCAAATACCAAGCTATTGTTTTCGATAAAGTTGAGTTTAAATCAGCTTTCCATGCTGCACTGCAGTGGAAACCCATTAATTACAGTGTGACAAGATGCCATTTTTTATTGCCAAAAAATTTCTAGTATTATTTTGCAGTATGGACAAATGTTTGGCAGTTTTGGTTGAATTTTAAGTTAATTTTATAGACAAATAGGCTAAAGAGCCTTTAGTTGTTTAACTTTGATTTTTGGAGTTCATGTTAATTTTTAATTAATATCTACCAGTATAATATCAGATATTTATGATTTAGCAGGTTTTTCCTGTTTCAAAAGGTCATGCAAGAATGGACCAGAACAACATGACTTTACAGTGTTATACTCACTTAAGTGGTCATATAACATGAAATGAGTTAAGAAGATGTCACAGGGTACTTTACTGTTGAGTTACATAAGTTTTGTATGAAATACTGTTCACTTAGCTGATGACAAAGTATTTTTGAAAAATGGTGAGAAATGCACCTTTTGAAATGCAGCAATAGTAAATAAAACTGTTAGCTTAAATGAGCTAATGTGAAATTAAGTCATACTATGCATATAGATTTCTTAATACAATTTGGCTACGTTTCAGTTTGGTGTGCAAAAAAGGACATTCTTCTGCTTTTTTACTACAGTACTAGGGCATTAATTTAGTTGCTGATTGCATATTATTTTTTTTTTACTTTAAAGTGTTGTATTCAATAAAGTGCAAACCGATATGAATTTTAACTCCTATGCTTCATAAAGATTCTACACGTGGCCTTTAGTTAGCTTTCACTTGTGTTCACAGCTATCACGTTGCTGCTCTGTTTTCAGTAGCATATTTTTATTTCCAAGTACTAATTTTATATTACATCCTACTTAGCTCAGGTAGCATTTATAAAAAGAAGCAAGATGAAGATAGGGCATTTTATTGATTCATAGCAGAGGAGGACATGTTAAAACATATAGTGTGTTTTGCTTGAATACTGTTTGCTCCTGTGTCTACCATATTGAGACATAGTGAACATTTTTTTTTTTATGGGCACTTTTCAGGCTTGCACAAAGACTTAAGGAAATGTATGACATGTTGAGGTGGGAAAAATCAATGGGAATATGAGAAGGTTTGCAGGGAAGAAAGGGACAATATGAAGAGGAAATGTATGTAAAAAAAAAAATTCCTGTAGAGTGCTTAGTATAAAAATACAAATGTTTCAAGACAATTTAATCTATTTTAGTAAGGTGTATGTGAAGGTGCAGTCAATATGAAGACTTAATTTTATCCTCAAATGTTTTAATTAACAAGAGTAGACAACTTTAATGTGAATATATTTGTTTTTAAACCCGTGACCTATAGAAACACTTCATATAGGAGGTGTAATAGTGGCTTTTACTGAAAAAGTTGAATGAGAAGTACCACTCGAGAAGAACTTCTCTAAGGTATAGCCACCCGCTCTCAGGGCTTTTTCAGGTAAGTGATAGGTCCTTGCATTACGTTGGAGGCGCTAATGTCTGAATGGATGTGATGGCTGCCTCAGAATGATGCTGCTGTTAGCAGTGAAAAATGTCTTCCTTACGGTTCCTGTGCAGCAGGCCGTGGAGTGCAGCACATTTTTATAATAAAGGTGATGAATTTAATCGCAAACTGGCAGCCAAATGGAAATTGCAGACCTTGATACTGGGAGAAAATTGCCTATAAAGCAACTCCTGAGAGAGCAGGCTTTAAATTTATCCACCCATTTCGACATTGAGGAGAACATAGGAATTGCAGGGTATTTTGCTTGGCCTGTTTAGTTCAGACAGATGACACCTTGGTCTTCCTTTATTTAAGAACTAGATACGGTGTTATGTGATGGTAGTGTTTTATTTTTTAAAAAATTATTTTAAAATTTAAAAGACTTTTTTGCTTAAACGTCACATGGTAAAACTTTTGGAAAAATCTACTCCTTTATTAGCTTGAAATTTCCTCCTGTTATAAAGTAAGACCTAATATGCATAATTAATTGAAATTTATCTACTGCTTCACAGATGCAACTGTAATGTGATTAGAGAGTTAATAAAAAAAAAAAAGCATATATATGTATTTGAAGGTTGGTTGCAGCATTACGCTGATGTGAGAAGCAAAGCCCTAAATGATTTTTGGAAATTGTTGGTGCTGATACATTTCAGCAAATCATCCTCCTAATCTCATATTTTTACTAGTGCCAAATGCCGATGTTGTTCTTATATGATAACTAGGAATAGAATTTTCAAATGATTCCCATATATGATAAGCACTATATTAAAGATAAAATGTTCTTTAGGGAGCTTACTAAAAGATGATACACTTGTCATCTGTTCATAGACATAATTGCAAATTCATTTAAAAATACATATATTTTATTAGGCACTTAATGAAATGTCCTCACTGCAACACTTCTGGACTGCTTTTTTGGGTGTTTTGAGAGACGATCATTGTTTTGACAGAATTAGGAATTAATTGGATTTTGTCACAGTCTTTAATGTGAAGAGAATGGGAACACTTAATGACAAAACATTAAGTGGCATTTGGAACAATCTGGTAAGGGTATTATTTCAAATATTTCATTGGTCCAGTTTTTCCTCTTAAATGAAATGAGAAGTACAGTCTGTACTAGAACAACTCTCTTGGTTTCGTGATCCCTAAGCTAAAACTCCCAAAGGTAAAATATTGCCAGATTTCTGGGTAGACACAAAGAATCTTTTTAGCAAGTATATGAAAAGGAAGCTGCTCATTTCTTGCTCTGAACTGAACTTCTTGCCTGGCAAAAAAAATCAAACCTATTATCAAACCTGATAGATTTGTATAATATTTGTTTTTAGTTATGTGTAAAGTAGAGCTTCCTAAGAGGTAGTGCCCTTTATTACCAGAAGACGTAAGGATTATTACGTAGTTGTGTGGTGGAAAGAGTTGAACCTCATTCTAACAGTTACTGGAAGTTTGCTGCACACAAGTAGCTTATCTATATTCCTTCGCTTAAAGTATAGATTTGTAGGAAAATAAAATGAATGGTTGGCAAGTTCTTGAATGAGTTTCACCATTTTGGATTATTTCTGTTCTCCTGTAGAAAATGTAGAATGTTATTGACATAGCAGGTATAGAATACATAAAATATAGGGTATTTTATACAGCAAATATGGGATAGAATTTCTATATAATATATTTTCTATATACTTTTTTTATTTTCTTGTCACAGGAGAACCATGGCCTGCCTTGCTGGAGAAATGTGCAGTAGCATTTATAATTTTTTTTTTTTTATGGTAATTTTCTGAGACTGCAGTCGATTCAAATGAACACATAAACCGGACTTACGTGCTTTGTTGTAGAAGGGACCAACTTTTCCTTAGACTTCTTACTTTGTTGTAGGTAGACAAGTTCAGATGTACACAGACATCCAGAATTAGCTGGTGCAGCTGTCACTCCTGTTCCTATGATTTTGTTGCCTTCTGACTGTAAGCGTTCAGAGGTGCCCGTTTAATTAGGAAAGATGAAGTACAGATCTTGGGTAGAGCTGAAACTGGAATGTGTATCCTATGCTAGCAGAGAAAGATTATGTCCAACCTGTTTACTGAAAAATAACTGTAGGACCTGGGTGGGTTTTGGTGGGATTTTTTGTTTGGTGGTTTTTGATATTTAAGTTACTGGAAAACCTTGGAGAGAAGTTATGGAAGATGGTTTAGAACGAGTTCAGTAGTTCGCTGCAGAAAGGAGATTCTTGTTTGGGAAGGTGTCCCTGTTGCTTCCTGTCTGCTATTTCTTGCGTTCAGTGGATTCTTCAGTAATCTGTTTCAGCTCAGTAACCTGGAAGAAAGCTAATCAAGCAAAAAAGAGAAAATGTATGAAGAGTCTCTTGCTCGATTAGTGAGTTGAATTGGCTTACTAAGGCAGAGCTGGTGGGAGAGATGTAAAGGAACTATGCAGCTGGGATTAAGAAGACAGTGATGACTTAATTGTTCAGCAGCAGCAGTGTGTTGTTAAGATTAGCTACTCTTTTACCCTTCAAAAGGAGAATTTGTATAGCAATCCTGACAATTTGGAGTGGTGGTCTGGATTTCTTGTTTCTTCTGTGTGTAGTTTGGATGTGCAGTCTTCTTCCTTTAGAGCACTGAAACTATTTGTGTCATAATTTTTTTTTTTTTTTTTACAGCTTTCTTAAGATGTGTAATTCTTTTCTGGGATGCGTGGTGTGATGCCTTTTTAACTATGCAATTTTTTGCTTACAGCGAGCAGGAATAATTTCATACGACTCACTGTGATAGTTCTTTAGATCTCCCATTTGGTTAGAATTATACTTATTTTCACTGTTTTTTATTCCTGTTGATGAAATCTGTGTAGACTTAAGCTTCTGCATTGCCATTCATCTGATTTAAGTTTCAGATGGGAAACAAACATAAAACTTAAGAGGATATAATAGCCTCGTAAAAAGAAGTTGCAACTTATGTTACACTTCAGTACTACTTGTAACTTTTTACTCTCACTTCCAAGTATGATTAATGCTGTTTCATTTGAACACCCTGGTAAAGATTAATTTTCAAGTTATTTTTTTTTCATGCTGGCTTTTGGATTGCTTTTATCAACAAAGAGCAAATGTCCATCAAGGAAAGAGGGGAGGGTATTCTAAATTGTCACTATTTCCATGTGTGTGTGGTGCACTTCAGAACTCCTAGGGCTTTTCTCATGACAGTAGCATTAGAGTGGCTCTTATCCCCTGTAGTTGCATCCCCTGTTCACACTTTGGCCCTATTTTCTTTCTTGTATCAACATGAGCTTCCTTTTGCTGCCTTTGTTTCACCTACTGTTGTTTTCACCTTGCATTTGAAAGAGGGAAGTTGTCTTGGTTTACTTTATTTATGCCATCCTTCCCTTCTCCTCCTCTTTATCTGTTGTTAGAACTGTTTTTTCTTTTAGGTTTCTCATTGTAAGGACATATATTGTGCTGACTACTTTCGCATCAGTTTTCTACTCCCATACATTATAAGCTTTCAGAAAGCTTTATTTTTTCATTATTTTTAACATGTCTTTGTTATGTTATACTGAATGGTGTGTACTTTTTTCTCAGTTGTTACTGTTGAACCTTACTGTTGAATTTTGTGTAGAGAGCACATACCTTTCTTTTCATGCAATGTACTCTGCATGTAGCACTGGATTTCATCCTGCTACATTCTATGTTCCAGTCCTTCTGAAGAGTCTCAGTGTATTCTAACGTTTCATAGCTTTCATAAATACTGTTTACTGCAGCCTTACCTTTCTTAGTTTAGCTTTGGTCTTGCTTTGATGGGATTTGTTAAACTCCATTATCAGTTTGTCTCTAGTAAATACATATCTTGGCATTTGTCATTAAGGAAGACTTCTAAATAGGACATCTCGTCATACATAAGTTTAGGAGTTGATCTGTGCATTTGACTGTGGGCCAAAATCTGTGAAATCGAGAATTCATGTGTTTTGAGAAATCTTTATGAAAACTTAGAAGTCAATTTTTTAATGGTGTTCTTAGTATTTTAGTACTTCTCTGAGATGATATTAAAAACGGAACACCCTCCACTCCCCGCACTCTATTTTATCCACTTGTGAAAGTTTTGTTAGGTGCAGATTACTTGAGAAAGAGGAGATTGTTTATTTAGTACTGTTTGCTTAAGTATGGTGAAGAAGTAAAACATTGAGGTGGGGGTGTGAATCTGTAAAATTAGACTTCCCTTTTGGTTGCTTTTCTTGCAAGAATGTTAAATGAAGGAGGTAGGAAACCAAGTTTACTTCCCAGTTTTACCAATTGCTGCTACTTCTGTAAGTGGGCAAAGCTTGCTTTGCAAAATTCCAGAAATAAAGTACATTTTTAATAAGTTTCTGCAGTACAAGCTATGTGATGCATAGTTTTGAATAATTTGGAAGCTCTTAGTGTGAGAAGTGGGCTGCTTAAATACACTGGTCCCCTTCAGTCATGTTGCAGAATGTGCTTCTGGTTAATTCACTTGATACCAGCTGAAAACTTTTAATTTAGGGTCTCATTCTAGTATTGGAAATTCTGAAGAGGTGTCCAGATATCTAAATAATTTATTTTTCCTCCTTCATCATTCAGTCAGCAATATCTCCATGCTTCACTTTAATTTCATTACTGACCTAAGTGGGAAATGTTACAGGTGACAAGAGATTATTTCCCCAAATATTACATAGTTGTTTTTTTTTTTTTTTAAGTTTGCTTCTTGAGGTGTTGGGAGACCATGGCAGCCACTTACCTAAACAGAATGCAAAGCTCCCAATATTTATGTCCCTGTTTGAAGTGCACAGATACAAACTGCAGTTCACTTCTTTTTCTCTCTTATTTTGAGAGGAAGTGTGGTGGTTGATACCAATAACGCTGCTGCCTTTCAAAGCTGAAAAAAATACACCAACCAAGGTCTTTTTATTCAATACTCGTCACATTAATGAGGGAAGGCAATAGAATTTACTCACATAAGCTTTTCCTGGCAAGCTTAAACGTATTCAGTGCACATCTAGGCTGCTTTGTATAGTAATTATAACTAGTTGTATTTCTAGTTCCTTGCTATACTGCATGGAGTTTTACAGACTTTATCTAGAGTGCTTGCTGGTACTTTCAGGAACTTGTTCTGGTGTGATATTCTTGTTCTATTTTATATAAGAAAATCATGTTGAAATGAATTTTAACTGTCAGTGGTGGATGGAGGACCAAAAGGAGCTTCTCTATGATTTTCTGTTCTGTGGGATTTTTCTGTTTGTTTGGTGGTTTTTTGTTGGTGTGTGGTTTTTTTGTTTGTTTGGGTTTTTTTTTTATTCCCCACAGCACAATGCCATTGAATGCAGTCAAGCTCTTAGCAGATGCTCTGCAGGTCTAGTGGTGAAGAAGATTAACTATTTGCTTGTGCTTTTTTCTTTATCCTTTCTTTTTACCTTTTCCTTTTGATGATTTCAAAAGTGAATTGTTTTCTCCTGCAGCCAGTATGGGGGACAGGTGGGTGAAAGAGAAGAGTTAGAAGGAGAGAGAGAGACTAGCAGAAAATACAAGCCTGAAAGGCTATTTGCGATTTTGTCTGCTTTTCTACTCAGAGCTTATAAAAACATGTCTTGCATGTTAAATGGAGGAAGAAAATGAAACTTTCCTGCTCCCATTTGACCTAGTAGGTGTTAAAATTTTATTTCCCTTCTGGTAATGTAGCCTCAGCTATATGCCATTAGTAGTTGTGCCTGGCTGTGATTTAATGAGCAATGGTTCATCTGCTTGGGCAGAGTATAGTTCTGGGCAATTAATGTTGGAAGCAGTAGTGTAAGCTGGTGTGTAGTGGAGGCCTCATCTTGGTTCCATTTCGATACCCTGTATTTAAAATTGAAATACATCTTAGCACAGTGGCGGGTGATGGTGGTTTTGAGAGCAGGGTGGGGAGGGCTGTTGTGGGGTTCAGGTTTTTCTTTTTGTGGGGAGTTTTGTTTTGTGTTGTGTGTGTGGTTTTTTGTCTTTTTTTTTTTTTCGTTTGGCTGCTTTATTTTTTTTTGTATTATGGTGGGAGTTCTTAAGATGCATAAGAAAAAACCATGAAGCAACATGTGGATAGCGACTTTATAGGAAAGCTAGCAGACTGTTATCTTTAACTGTAGTATCTGGTACTGAACACTGTCACACTGAAAAGAAATACACTATTATTGCAATGCTAACAATCCTAGTATTTTTAGTGCATAAATTGAAATTCTATGTCAGTCATCTAGAATATACTTTCTGAAGAAGCATATGATATCTGTGTTGTAAAGCTGCTGATACGATCTCTGGATTGTGCTGTTGTAAATCTTCTAAGTAGCTCTGATAAAATTTAAGATTAAAGTTGCATTACATATATTACACAAAATGACCTCTTGTGTTGTTTGTAACTTTGTAGAACTACCTGAAACTTCTCATGCCAAGTTTGTGGCTTAGGCTGAACTCTAAGGACAGCTTCCATTAAAACAGTGAGCAAGATTTCAAGAACGGATGTGGAGGAAAAAGTCCTAGTATTTTAAAACAAAAAATACACATCTGAAAACATCTACTCAGAGAGAGTTTCCTGAAGCAAGTGCTTTAGTCATTTTGTCTATCAGTCTGCCTAGATTCAAATGAGGCAGATCCCACGTTTGCATCTGAGGGCTTACAGAGCATAACAAGAATATCCTGCTGAGCGTGTGCTGCAGCCCCTTCCTGTGACTGGCCTGTCTTACCCTGAGTAGGCATGCCTTCCTCCAGCCTGAGCAGCCCACCTGATTGCAGCTGTCAGGTTCTGTGGATCAAAGGGAGTGCATTTGAGAGTGGACTCACTTTCCTGTGTTGTGAGCAATTGCTTCGCCTTCTTCTGTAATTCCAGCTTCTAAAAAAGGAAAAGTCATGTTTTTTAAAAACCAGTCAGGAAGATGCTGTGTTTGGACAAAATCCCCAAACTGGTGATGTAGCCATCCTTCATGGTTTGCAGACTCTTTGGATTTTTAAGGGAATGTTGGATGGCAACTTGAACTGACTGAGGATCTTAGAGTGAAGAGTCATAACTTCCATAGGTAAAAAAAGGGTTTTGTCTATGGAGAAAAAGCCGGGTAGGAGTAGGAGACAGTTCAGGGTGAGGAAAATGGGCAAAAGGATACATCTACTAGAGGAAACTGTTTTCCAGAGCCTGGAGTGAACCCAAAATTTTGGAATCTTGCCATGTCTTTGCTGTCAGGGAATATGTGAAATGTAGAGGCAAGTGGTCTCAATCCTCCTCTGCTGCTGGGTATAAAATCTTCTGTCAGTTAATACCTTACTTCATGTGGCACAGGTCTTCGAATGTAAAATCGCCAGCCTAGTTGACTGGTTGAATGTAGCAAGTTACCACATGTGAGTCCAGTTTTTTTGTGGTGGTGAAACTGTTCCATAAGATGCCCACAGATAAGGACTTTCAGGCATTTTTTTTTTTTTCCTATCACAGGAAGTGAGGTTTCTCCGGCATCAGTTCTCTGAATTCTTTGTTATTGCTGCAAAGGAGCCAAGGACCAAACTTGTGTGTGTGAAAGGTGCAGTAATCCTACTGCCTTGCTACTGCATTTTGAGTCGCTACCACAGATGGCTTGTGGAACACCAATGAACTTATTAAGGAAATGGGGGAAAAGTAAGGAAGAAAAAAAAATGATTATGCTTCTTGATTAATAGTCTCAATTACCTGAGAACTTGTCAATTACCTCAGATGCATTGCTTAATACATGTGGTTTTGTTATGCTGTGCCTACATATTGTGCTGGATTTTGCTCTCTCAAAGTCTACTTGTAAAAACAAAAATCCACCACTGCCACACCTAATCATCTATGTAGAGAAGATGTATTTCATAAAGGGTTTGAATGTGTATTAATTAAACTCTTGCACCCTTAAGTGCATTGTAAACTCATGCTTCCTTTTTTTGGTAAAGCACACCAAAGCATGCTACAGGTATATCCAGTTTTCAGTTTAAAAGTTAAACTTATGCGCTGAGTGTTTTAGCAAGTACTCAAACTTGGGGTATGGGTTCTAGAATCAATCGTCTTAAGTATCCTAGGGGGAAAAAAAATCACATGTTGCAAGCACTCCCATTTCTTTATGATCTTTCATGATAACGTTCATAAAGATCTACTTCCCAGAGAGCAGCATTCCTTCAGATTTTCTAGAAAATACCTCGTGTCATTGAATGAGAGAGTATTACCTTAAAGATGTAATAAGATTTATTTAGACAAGGGCGATGTGTGTTTATTGACGTGGAAAGGTGCTTTGTGCTTATTCTTGAAGGTAATCTCTTACTGATGTGTTGTCTCTAAATATCTGGTCATAGTCATAATTATTGTTTCCCAGGATAATTACATAGACAGTAGTAATTTACCAAGAAATACCAACCCCTTCACATTCCTGAAGAGAGTCAAACTGATGTCTTTTGAGAAAAGATTGTGAGCTTGTTTCATTAAGTTTTAGTTGATCGTGGCTGTTCCAGCTTCTACATAACCATGCCACCTGCCATCTTGTGGCAAAGTGCAGAAGTTACCTTTGATGTACCTGTAAAGTGATGTACCTTTACAAAGATACCTTCAAGGTAGTTTTGACTTGTACTGACCAAAAATACTCTGAGGGCTGTTGTGACAGTGTAGCGGGTGAGGTGGCCTGTGAGACAAGGCAGATCTGCCTAATGGGGGCCTGGTGTTACATGGAAATGGAGTACTGGGTATAAAAATAAAAAGAATGGTTATTGGAAGCCCCAGCATAGTCTGTTCTGATGACTTCTGGAAGTAAGAGTAGTATTGCTAACCATATATTTACCACTGTTCACACAGTAGGCAGGCCATCTACAATTTCATTATTCTTAATGAAAGCGCCGTTGTGTTTGGAGGGAGTGAAAGTGGTTCTGTGTTTATTCAAATAAGAATATACCTAACAGGACAGATAACACAGTAGTTTTTGGAAAGTATTTGATTATGTAGGGGAGAAAAAAAGATGGTAGGGGAGAAAAAAAGATGGTCAATCTGTCTATGCCTCTGATAGGCAGTGGGATTTTGTCATAGTGTAGAAAAAAGAATATTGTATTAAGAGGTGTTTTTTTTTTTAATTTGAAGAGCTTTACATTTTCTTGAACAAACTGCAACTTTGAAAGATGGGCTAAATCTACTTTAATGTCCACAAGTGCAAACTAGAACATTCCGTGCACTATGTGGAATGACAGTAAATAACTAGGGCAGATAACGGCTGGTACCTTTCATTGCAGTCAGACAAACCTAAGTAGCAACGTTCTTGTTCCTCACTTTATCAGAGGTTGATGCTTCAGTGGCTGTTGATTCTCTTCACTGAAGTTTTGCTGGCTGTGCATGTTTAGATAAAGTTAGTTGCCTTGCTGATTTCCTGCTTGCTGGTAATGTGTCGAGTCAGATGGCTGAATTAATGCATGGTACAAAAGGATGGATAACAGTAAGATTAGTATACTAATATGTCTCTTTGGTTTAATTTATGTTCAAGTCTGCAAAAATAGTTTGGTTTAGTAAAACTGACTATTAGAAATGGCCTGTTTTTTAACCTTGAAGTTAGGCCTCAGTTGTGTAAGCTTTAGTTTGATAGTTGCCAGGTTTCAGTTCCCTGGAGAGCCATATTTACATAGGTTTATTTATCTTTTAGAAGATTATTCAGGTGTATGTATTTGCAGTGAATTCAAGCACACTGTTTTTTTTTCTCTAGGTTGATGAAAAATGAACAGTTTTTCAAAGTTGACTGGTTATCTTAATCACTTCAGTGTGAAATTGGAGTCGTTTAACAGTAGTAATAGAGAAACTCAGTGACAATTTAAAAGTAGTGCTATTTTCTGTGTGTACTACCTAGCGTAAATACAAGCATTTCTTTTATTCTTTCAGCACCTTGGTTAAAGTATTTAATGGTGTTACTAAAATTTGCTACTTGTTGTATTTCTCATGCATAAATTTGTCACAATTTGTGCTTGTATAGTAAATGACAACTTGCCGTAAGGTGAAGCTGTAATTATTAATATATGTAGTGTTTTTTGTGGATTGTTTTAAAAACTGGTGCTTGAAATATAAAACTTTTCTCTTACTGTACATATAAGAAGTGTGGGTTATACATCAGTTTGATAAACCATCTGCATACAGAATTATTTTGTTCTTGTTGTGGGACCTGTCTAAATTGTAATTTGAAGACTGTCTTGGTAAGGAATTCCTAGCCTAAGCTGTATATTATATATGTTCTCTAAAAATATCCATAATGTTTTGATTTAAATTTTATGTCCAAAATCTAATTCACTATGGTGGATTTTTTTCAAAATCATGTCTTAATTCAGGAATTTTTTTTATTATTACACTGACTTGGGTCCAGTTAAAATCTGCTTAATTTTAAAGCATATGTTGCCTTTTTAAGTATTCTGACAGCAATGGTCTGTATATTGATAATGAGCAAACTTCTGTTGCTATTTGTTTTGTGTGTGTGGTTTTTTCGTTTGTTTTTTTTTTTTTTCTTCCCCCTCAGGGCAACCTGTTTAGGTTTTCGTGTAAGCAGCTGTTTCATGATCCAAATATCTTTTCATATCTTCAGTATTTTATTGGGATGAGGATGACCAAAATGATATACAGCATTTTAACGGAGTTGTTCATGCATCTCTTGCATTCTTTATTGAAAACAGCATACAGTTACATCAATTAAGATATTTCCTTTTTCACTGCTGTCACTGTTCGGTCCCTTCTGTCACTGTGTGATTAATAATGGGTTTTGCATCCTGTCTGTTATTCACTGGGGAGGTGTGTGTGGAGAACCTCCTAGTTTTGCAGCATTAACAATTCAGAGTGAGATTCCACTTCCACTGATTTTTAGAGAGTGTTTAGTTCACCCTTTATGAGAGTTTTCATCACTTTTGGACACTCTCCTTTTAGTAAGTTCTAATTTTTAAAAGCAAAGCTTTTGTCACGTTGCTTTAGCTTACAGCATGAAGAGGTTTGCTAGGAATCACCATCTTGAGTTAAATTCCATGCAGGGTTTTGCATGGGAAACTCAGCTTAATACTGTGCTGTGTTCTTAAGCACGGTCATTGTTACTATGTTAGCCTAGCACAGCCTAACTTGTGTAAACTCCTAGTACGCTTTACAGAATATTTTTAGTTCCTTGGTGCTTCTGACACTTGGCATAGTAATACGAATGATCTTACGTGTCTGGAATATTTATTCTTGAACTAAATTTTAGAGCCTTTTCCTATATTGTACTTTGAATTCAGAGTTTCCAGTTTTTCTTGTTCTGGCATTCATCTTTGACCTCATCTCTTCAGATGATTTTGCTGACAAGTTTCATTACTTCATCAAAGTCACCTGTTTTGAAATCTAAGCTTAAACAGAATTTGTTGTTCTTCTGTTTGTTCAAGGTTTATAACTCCTCCTTTGAAGTCTTCTCTGCTTACTGAAGCCAAATCTAAAACAACTTTGCTGGTTCATCAGCAATGTAATGAAACTGTCAGTTCATCACGTGCAGGAATATTGAACTACTGCTATATCAAGTATTGATATCTGTGTTAATTAAGCTTTGTAACTTAATAAACGTAAGCTAAAAGTTATGTTGGACATGTATAATCTTTTAACACAGATGGTTAGTACTTAATTTAAGGTTGTAGTTTGGTCAGCTGCGTTTTAAATTTCTTAAGCTACCGTGTTCCTTCTCTATTTGGCTAAGTAGAGGTGGTGACAAAGTAGAAATTGTGTTTGTATCCTGCCTAACTCTGGGAATTCTTCCAATACTTCAAGTGAGTTTGAAGTTCCATATTTAACATCAGAGCAGTGCAATAGTTAACACATCTAATGTGGCAGAGGACTAGTCAATGTCTGTGTTGGTATTGTCAACCAAAAATTGTTACTGACTTCTAGTCCAGTGAATAACATGCTGACGGAGCCAGGGTAGGGCGGCCTGTAAAACAATACTGTGTGATAGGGAGCAGTGTGTTTAAAAGTGGGATTGTATTACTGTCGTACACGATCAGTTAAAAAAAAATAAATTGGGAATGAGAGGAACTAGTCAGCCCTATTCAAAGGCATTAAATTCCAGTTGAAGTGATGAAAGCTGTCAGGTCAGCCTCTTATGAAATTATGCCTTGTATACGTAGAGGTGTTGCTTTTACAAACACTGGAATAACTTTGCTTTGATGTGCTAGCAGGTTAGAATCTGAGATGTTCACTTTGTAATTTTGTCATTTGCTTATGATTAGGTCTATGCTTTCTCAGTTCTGATAACCAATGATCACAGGTTTTTTAGATGTCACAGGTCGTCAGCATCTCAATAGCAGTGCATTATATTTTTTTAAAATAAAGAATACATAATGTTATTTCTTGCTGACCGATCAGCTAATGCTATTTTTTTTCATTAAGTATCTATGGTCCAAATATCTACCTTTTTTCATGTACTAGGTCATCATTATGTGTGACTACCGATACAAAGCTATGTGAAAAACTGGCAGAGGACCTACCCCATGTGTCTTCACTTTCCAACAGTTCCTGAAATAAGTTGTATTTGCTACAAAGTTCTGTGTTCACTCAGATTGCCTTTATGTGGGAAATGTGGGAAGCTTACTTTGACCTGAAAACAATAAAATAAGAGGATGACTACCATTACATTTTTGTGGTAGTGAATAGTTAATTATTTTTGGGTGGTCATGGAAGTAAACAAAAATGTCCTCACTCCATTCATACAAAAGACAAAGACTGTATTAACCAATGGAATGTTTTCTTGTAATTACCAGTGCTGTGAAGGATGGTTGTGGATGGTTTCCAAAAGATTAAGAAAATGCCCTGCATGTACTTTACATTACTCATTATAAATTTGGAGTGTTAAGATGCACCTTTAGAAGACAGGAAAGAATCTAATGATGCTGCTTTTTAGTTCTTTCAATTAGTTTTAAAAAATGGTTTTCACTACTTCATTTCTTCTCAGTTGTAAGAATAAACAAAACTGAAATTTAGGTAACTCCATCAGAGTTTTAATTCTCCACTAAACTTCAAAACTGATTATTTTGGAAGTTTCTCAGCAAGGAATTTAAATTCTGTTTCAGAAGTTGTAAAATAGCATCTTGCCTTTTACTTTTAGGCATTCCTTGCACATACTGATGGAATAGCATGGGATGCAGGATTTCTTTGCTGATACAGAGGGGATTCTGATGCGAATTAGGCAGTTATTTACTGAAGTGCTCAATATACTTTTTGAGAAAGTGTCTTTCTGGCTTTAATTGGAGAGCTTCCAGTTACATGACCTGACAGTTCAACATAAATACCATTTATTTAAGGTCCTGAAGATACCTGTAGAAATTGGATGGTAATTGAGTCTGTTCTGAATGGATGGATTTAAAAGTAGGGAGCATGGAGTAGTCTTGGTAGAGAATGTCCATTGCAGATGTGTCAGTCTGTATTGTTCATAAGAAGCAATGTCAAAAACAGGCAGTAAACTGAGGTAAGAGATTTTTTGGTTTAAAAAAAAAACATACACACTAAACCTGTGGAAGTTCATTTAGAGCTGATATCAAGCTGATGTTTTTAAACATCCACAGGGAATGTTGTCAAATCTTATAGAGTGTGAATGGCTCCTTCCTTTCATCTTTCTGGCTATGCTTAGTAGTTTGTACAGAGTTGTATTACTGCTGATTCTCCCACATCAAAAACGTGGAAGTAATTTATTATTATGGTGTTGTGGTTTAACCCCCGCCAGCAACTAAGCACCACACTGCCACTTGCTCACTGCTCTCACCTGCTGGGGTGGGGAGAGAATTTGAGGGGAAAAAAAAAAAGTAAAATCAGTGGGTTGAGACAGAGACAGTTTTAATAGGACAGAAAAGGAGGAACATAATAATGACAAAAACAAAAAAGGAAAGAAATGGATTATACAAAACAAGTGATGCACAATGCAGTTGCTCTCCAATGCCTGGTTGGTGCCTGAGCAGCGGGCCCTGGGCAGCCTTCCCCCTGGTTTATATGCCAAGCATGACATCATAATGTGGAATGTTCCTTTGGTCATTTTGGGTCAGCTGTCCTTGCTGTGTTGTCTCCTAACTTCTCTTGCCCCTCCAGCCTTCTTGCTGTCAGGGCAGGAGGAGCTGAAAAGTCCTTGACTTTGTAGTAACACTGCTCAGGAGCAACAAAAAACATTGGTGTGTTATCAATGCTATTCTGATAATCAATCCAAAATGCAACACTGTACCAGCTACTAGGAAAAAAATTAACTCTATCCCAGCCAAACCCACAATACCTGAGTTAGCTGGCAAATGTTTGATTCATGCCACTGGATATGGAGAAAAAAGCAAACACCATGAGTAGATTTAAGTTTGATGTGTGTGTAACTGCTACTTGTAACTTAAGTGTTTGGGGGCAACTTGCTGCTAAAGGGAGCTGGAGTAGATTGTTGAAAGTGTAAGAATTAAGCCTGATAGGAATGTGAGCCACCAAATCTGCTTCAACAGTCATGCTGTGCTCATGGACTTTACTCGTGGAAAATGTTTTGAAGAGTTTAGCGTTATTAATCTAACCTATTTTTTAAGGAAATTTTGAAACAAGGAGAACAGTGTATGTTCATTTACTTGGAGTTATTGCATAAGCTTGATCTAATGCTGAGACTTAACAAAGCAGTGAATATTCTAGATGAATTCCACTGATCTTTAACGCTGATGCTTAGAACAGTTTTATTTCACTTTAAAATTTTAGTTTAATTGTGCTGTTTTCTGTCCATTGCCTGATTACCTCAAGAAGCTTTCAGTTTTACAGAGATACTCATTAGGATGTGGATGGGTAGTGCATGTCAGTTGCTAGATGATGTTTGAAGATAACAAGTAAACTGCTGAAAGGCTTGTTGCACTCTTCCCCTAAGAAGTTCTGAACCAATTTTTATGTTACAGGGCATAGGGTTTTTTTTTGTTTGTTTGTTTTTGGAGTATAGTACTGGGATTTGAGTGGCCACAGGACTTAGCCTGAAAAGGATGGCATTTTGAGTTTACCAAGGTAATGAGGAGACTGTATTTAATCCTCTTTATATTATTTTCTTATGTGAATGTAGATTGCCACTGTCATACGTAAGGCAAAGTGGATGGATTTGTGATCAGACTTGTTCTGGCCATTCTGACGTACCATTGTATTAAATAACAGCAATGGAAGTTTTAGTAAGTGGAAACAAATGCATGGCTGTTTTAAATTTGCCAGTTAATTATGCCAGAGTTCAGTGTCATGCTTTAAACGAAAACCGATGACGTATGAAAATTTGTCAGAAGTGGACTGTCTGTTTTAGCAGCTTTCATGCTTGATCCTGTTTGTCTACTTTATTTCTTCCTCTGTATTGCTTTGTCAAGGAAAGATAGGAGTCTTGTTTGCCTGATGTGCAGGCGTTCCACTGATTAATAGCAGGGGGTGGATAGAGTTAAGTGCTTGCCAACACTTTAGTCTGTACACTGATGATGCATGCAGGGTGCAGGCCTGTGTGGCACAATATTAACAACGACTTGTTTTTTTGCTAGCATTGCTATTTTTGCTGCATCAGCAATAGTAGCAAACAGCACTGGTGTTAACAGTGGAGACTGTTAGAATTGTGATGAATAAAACCAACAATTTCTTTGCCAAGTAAGCATACGAAAGCTGCTAGATTAGAAAACATGTGTTGCAGTGTTCCACCAATAATAAAGCACTTAAAAGCTTTCTGTTGACATTTATACAAAGAGAATAGATGACTGTGCTCTATTTTGTTTTGAAGTCAGTTTGACACAAGCCTTATGACTGCCCACTACAGGAGGACTTCTGCAGGCTCTTTCTTGCAAGAAGAAATGACTGAATTTTGATACTGAGAGTGCTGACAAATTGCTGAAAGTGCTGCCCACTTATCAATGCACTGACAGTTTAATCATCAAAAGTGTACTGCTAGATTTGGCTCAGAGGAACAAAGGAAAAGAAACTACAGTTTTTCCAAGGCATTACAAGATGAAAAGAAATTTGAAATGCAAACACTTGTTTTCTGGTGTCACTGCTGTGTGATTTGTATTCCATATTCTCAGTGGTATATGGTTGCTGAAGAATTGGAAAAAAATTTTGTTGCTTAAAAGTACCTTTTAAATTCCTAAATCGATGATCCAGCAGCAGTTGTGTGCATTACAAATATTTTATAAGAATATTAACTTTTTGCATGTGTTTTGTTGCGTTTCACATTAAAAAAACACACTAAAGATGTTTCTGATGTTATCAGAGCATGTTCTGTGAAATCACTGGCATCCAAGCACCGCATAGATTTTTAGCTATATGAACATAACTGTTTTTCTTACTGTATGTCTTAAATTTTTAATTTTAAAGAACTTGCATATAACTTCTTATTTTTCGTCATATGGAAACTATAGCTTGTGATTGAGAATCTTTAGGAGTGTGGTGCTTTGCTTCCTTAGGGAGGCATGCTGACCAGTGCTTTAAGTGTTTGAAATAGCTCTGAATCCCTTGCTGATGGTCGCTGTTAGTTTGCTCCACCTCCATTTACTGTGTATTGTAAAAATCAGTGGTGACACAAGTGGCTCTTCTGTGACAGATAAACACCTCTTATTTTTCTCAGTTTAAAGAGTTAAATTCTGGGTGCATTGATGGCTTGATGTTGTGTTTGGCTTAACATAGACTGAGGATGGCATCAGTTTAGCTCTATTTAAATGGTTTGGAGCAAGTTCTTGATGTCAGAAGATTTGTTTCAGTTCTTTTAATTCTTAGCTCTATTTTAAACTCCAGTGTGGAATGCATTGGTTTAAAAGCAGTGTCCAAGTCTGTTCTTTCAAAAGATACAGCTTTATAATGTAAAAGAAGCCCTCACGCTGAGAAATTCTGAAGCTCTAAGCACTGGGGCTGAGGCTTGTTTGTAACTCTGAAATGGGAGAGGAAGAATTGGAGCTTTGTCAGTGAATTCCTACTTTGAATATGTTTGCTGAGTGGTTTATGTAAACGAATTTTACATTGCATTTCAACTGTCTTAAACACATGTGCAGTCTTGCTCCAAGGGAATGATAATTGACAACTGAAAAGCAGTAACTTCGTGGTGATTTTCAATGTGATGGCAACGATTCCTCTGAACACAGCCCTTCACATGCTCAAGAGGCAGGAATACTCCATCGCTAAGTGTCATGAAATCAAAAGTAGTGCATCTCTGTAGGCAAATATAGTCAGTGTGTACGATGTGTTTTGCTTCAGATCATATCTTAGAAAGTTGTGGAGAGACTGAAAAGTATTATCTAGATGGCAGAAACAAAAGATTGCATTCCTTGCATGGCTTTCAGGGACAGAGGAAGAAAAATTTTCTCCTGGACCAGAATGCACATCACTGCCACCATAGGAGGGTTCTACCTTAAGATAGAACAAGATAATTATGTTGAGACCAGTTTGTCTTTTTTTTGAGTCTATACCTCTACCTCCCTGCTGTGAACAAGACAAACTTGTAATTCACTGCTAAAATTATTGCTTAAAACATAAAGACCAGAATATTGTTTAAGGTGGATAGTGTGGATTTTGAAATCTTTGTAGGAGTTTCTGCTTCTACCTACAGTAGAGATGGGTACTTTGATCTTTTCAAAGGAAAGCCTGTTGGAAGGCCTGTTACTGCATTTCCAGAGCTCACAGGTTTTTTTTTAGAGCTATGGTGAAGCTGCTGTATGCTTTTTTAAGCCATATCTACTATTATAATTATTTCTCCTTACTATCTCTGTCTTAAATCCCTAGAGTGTTACATGTAATTACCACTGCAATGTTAAGATAGAGGTAAAGTAGAACTGTACTTAGATGTTCACTTTGAAAGTAAAGCTTTTCTTATTTTAAAATCATCTGGCTTCCTGTGAGATATCATGGTAGCAGAATTTGTAAAGAATGGTAAATGTGGAGGAGCTAAAGCTGTGCAAATAAACTTGAAGTGTGATTTCATGAGAGGCATGCCAAAAAAAGCTTTTGGGAAGGGAAGATGGAGATGTCTGCTTGATAGTGTGTAAGAAATTGTGAAATAAGCCTGAATAAAAGGCTGTTGACAGGAGGAGTTCTTACTTTTAATATTATGTGGATTCAATGGTAAAAATGAAAAAGGTGTGCTTTGAGCATGTGACGTTTTGTACTACTCCTGCCCTCAGATTTGAGTTTTTTTTCATGTATTTCATAATAGTAAAATGGTTATTTTTCTAGGGGTGAGAGTAGAGCTTTCAGCTTTCCTAACATTCTGCTGGTGAGGCTTTCTGGAGTCTTAATGACCTTCTGAGGGAGGTGCTCCAAATACGGTGGCAGACAGTTCTACAGACATGTATAACTGCTTAAAGTGAATGGCAGAGTTGCAAGGTAGGACTCTAGAAGCTTGAATTTGATTTAATGGAGTCAGTAAAAAGAGAAACTATTGTGGTCAAAATTTTCTAATACTTTTGTATGGACTTTTCTTGAGACACTAAGTGTGTTGAAACAAGAGGCAGGTATTGGAGAAAACTGTTGTTAGTCACAAAAAAAAAAAAAATGCTTGAAGATTTGTAGAAAGATTCAGCAGAATCTGAAAAAACCCAGAATGCATATTAAGCAGATAACTTCAAGCGTTTTGAGTTAAGGAGAGTGCTTGTGGTCAGCTGGTCTAACAAGCTGAGAAGGAAGATAGGTTATGTTCTATCCATAGGTAGAAGTGAGAAGGATTTGGTGAACTGGAGATTTGATCTAATGATTTTATAGTTTAAGCAGTACTTCCAAATACAAGAGAAATGACAAGAGAGACTCTTAGTGTAATATACAGAAAGAGAGTTTGGAGACCTGATGAACAGGTAAACTGAGAATAATGCTTATTTCACCTGTTGGTTCTGAACATTACCTCTGAGGTCTTAGGGAAAGTATCTAAAGCAAAGAGAGAAGGCAAAATGGCAAGAAGCAGAAGAAAGAACACTTGAGGAGCCAACAATAATGCCAGGTTCATGTAGGTGACTATGCCTGTCCTGAGATTTGTCAGTGTTACCAGTGGCTTGAATGTAGAGAGAGGTGATAAGAGCCTTACATATGCAAAGAAAACTAAGTTCTAGGTGTCTGATCCTGTAGTGGAGAAGAAAATCCCGAGTTGGTAGAGGCTGCCATTCTAGGTTAACATTTGAGGCATGATGGATGGCTTAGGTTTCACACAAGCCAGGATTCATTAGTAGTCCTCAAGTCAGCTTATCATACTATCTGTGCGTGTTCTGAGCGTTTGGCTCTCCAGTGTCACATATGATGTAAGACAATTTGCAAGGGAAAGATTAAAATGTGTTCTTTCTTTCCTATGAAAACTAGGGTATGTAATGTTAGTGTTCATATTCTACGTGAAAGGTACAATCTAAAATTTTCAGTGCAACTACTCTGTAGCTGCCAAATAGAAATAAAGGTGACCGTACTGCTACTTATGCTTCAGTACCAGCAGGCTGCCTGGCTTGTTTCGGTGTAGTGTAAGTTAATGGCAAATCTGAAGAGAATGAGAAGGAAACAAAGTCTGCCAAAAAGATAGTTGTTCAAAGAGATATGCTAAAGAATTTCTTTATATACTGAAGTTAGTACTTATGCTGCCGGTAGTCCTGAAGATTTTGTGTTGTTGCCAAAGTTGTCAGTGTAGAAGCAGCTGCGGATTTTTTTCCTTGAGCTATGATTATATGATGACAATATTTGTGTTCTTCCTTCTAAACAGGTGTTACATCATTATGTAGTATACATGATTGAGTATGTTAGCTTCCAGTGGAAAAACTTGTTCTTGAATAATCCTAAGTAAGTTTGTTGGAATTAATTCGGAGTAACTTGGTTGAAATGTAGGTCTGCTGGCTTTCAGAGTTTTGTCATTTGTGATGCTCTCCCTCTCCCTGCTAGTTTCTCAAGTGGTGAAAATTCAGCTATAAATCATATGCTGGAGAAGAAGTTATTTATGAAACAGAGATTATATTAATCTCTTGTCTGCTGCTAAAGTTTCAAGTGACTTCTTGCTTTTGTGGCTTCCTGCGGTCAGATGAAAACATAAAATTTCTGTTTTCAGTTTCATTTTAATTCTGAAGATTTTTTAGAGCAGCTTTTACAATTCTAACTAAAAGACTGGAATTGATACCTGGTTACGCTATCATAAATCTTAATGCTTTGGGAACAATGCCTGGTTAAATGTTAATTTTCAGTTTGGAACCTGAAAAATACATGTATTTTAAGTAACTCCGTAGTGATACTGATATAAACTAATTGAGAAAATGTTATACTAGTTAGGATTCCATAAGTTATGAAATGTGGGTTGTTTTATTATAGTAGCAGTTTAAACCTAGAAAGGAAATAAAACTTCTTGTTAAAAATGTGGGGTTTTTTTGCTAAATAAGAGAAAGCTTTGTCTGTTCTCAATTTGATGTTTTTATTTACATCCAGGTTAGTTTCACCAAACTTTAACAATTTTGATCTACCTCGTTTATAACTACTTAGCTACATCTTGCAAGTAAATACCTCAAGATGTGGGTACTATAGGTTTAATTGGTAGAAACAGTACTTGCCCACTTGCGGCATTCCCTGGTGCTGTTGTGTTTTTCTTTACTTTGCAATGCAGTGGTAGGACATTTGGGTGTATATAGAGGTTACCCAGGTCTCTGATACCATACTTGCCTTTATTTTTTCATCGTCTCACTGCAGGCACTTTGGTATTTACTAGTTTATTGCTCAGTAAGTGCACCTTTGGGTTGTCAGATTTCTCATTGCTGAAAGATCCACCATTTCATTTTCAATTGATAAGAGTTAATCTCATAACTGGCAAGTAGTACTGCAAAGATGCTTTTTTGTATTAGGTAGAGAGTTCTTTTTTCCCTTTCTGGATGCTTTGTTATTAACAAATACATAAAAGATCTATTTTTATATCCCTTTGAAAATGTGAAATATTCTCTAAGTGTTTTAAGGAGCTGCACATTTTTACTTCAGTAGCTGAATTCCATAAACAGGATGAGTAGGCAGGAAATTTACAGACATGAAGAAAACATTTAAGATGGGTGTTGCAATTTAAAACCAACAAACAAAACCCAAGCAAAAACAATACAGAAAAAAAAACCCCACACACAAGAACAACAGGGGAAAAAAAAAAAAAGCCCCCAAAAGCAGCAAACCCCTAAACTAAGCTGGAGTAGATTTTTTCCTTGAAGTTACCATGATTCTCATGAAGAGAGGAAGGCAGTAGCGTTAAGATTTTGGGAAGGATTAGAGAAGACTGTCATGATAGATTATAATCTGTTACTGTATTTAATACCTAATATACGTTTTTCCCCCCACAGAAATTAGCAGAGTACGGAAAGACATGTATAACGACACATTAAATGGTAGTACGGAGAAGAGAAGTGCAGAATTACCAGATGCTGTGGGACCTATTGTACAGTTACAAGAGAAACTATATGTGCCTGTAAAAGAATATCCAGATGTAAGTATATCTTTTTAGTCCCTAAATGATTTTTTGATCCTTGTGGTCGTCTTTAAATGCAAATTTCATGTGATGCTACCCTTGGATCACACTGAATTGCTTTTGACAAGATACTTCTCAGGGAAGCAGTGTATGTTCCACTTTGTGGCTTGATTTGTAGTGATTACGAGTGAAAGAAGGTTGTTAAATACCATAGTAGTATGGGTTATAAAGCTGTAGGACTAAGATCTGTCTTGTTCAGTCAGTACTGTAAGTCCTGAGACATTGTATAGTGAGTTCTATGAGGGCAGTAGTTCCTGGGACAGTGTTTTTTACTATGTCTCTAAGAAGTCTGTTGGAGATTCTTTAGAGACATTTTGGAGACTGTGCAATCTCAATTAGTATTTGTCCCATACCTGTGTAAACAGTTCAGTTTCATATAGAGGTGTCTTTATCTTGGGGTTAGTTTGGTTTGGGTTTTTTTTTGATTGTTGTATTTTTTTTTTATTTTATTTTGGTTTGTTTTTTTCTGCCCCTTAAGCAGAGTTCCTTGCTTGCATGCCAGTGTTATGTTCTCCATTGAGTGTTCTATAAAACTGTACACATGCATTTTGAGGGAGAATGGTTTCCTTTAACTAGAAGAGCTATGTAGAACTCTTATGGTCTGAATGGGTTCTTAAAATAACTCGGGGAAAAGTAGTCCTGTCAAGATCTACCCCAGCCATTTTCATTGATTACCAACAAAATAAGAAATGGTGTTATTCTTCCCTAATAGAATTTAGAGTTCCCGTAGCAGTGGAGGAGTGCATGGTTCAGGTGGGGAATTTCTGCATCAAAGTGGAAGAAAGTACAGGACAGCAAAAAATGGAAGTATGCAAGTAACACTTGTGTATTTCTGTGGCTTTTCTTTGTATCATTGATCAGATTAAGTTCTCCAAATTGAGCTTTATTACTTTAATGCTGCTTAAAACATACAGGAGCTAAATAAAACCCTCCTGTGCCATACTCCATTAAGAAAATAAAGCGCATGTTACTATGCGCAACCAGATATTTAAACAGATGTCTCTTCTCCCTTTTCAGTTGGCACAAAGTTGTTTTGTTACTTTTGGTTTAAAGTAAATGCACTGGAAAAAGTGTTCAAAGACTTGGCATTGGCAGTAAGGACATCCCTCTTCCCTCCCCTTTCATTTTTCTTTTGAATCAACTACATGCATATACACATATATATGTGTATATGTACATATTCCTACACCTAAACAATGACTTTTCTGCAATTCCAAGGAATTCTAAAAAAGGAACTGCTGCTATGCAGTTATTCCATAAAGTGATGTAAATAATTCTGTACTTAGATATCTCTCCCTATTAGTTATGTTGCTTATTGGCTTTTTAAAACATAGGTTAGTAGTTGAAATCTTGGTTTTGTAACTCGGCAGTGAATACTTTGCAAAGTTTTTCCTTCGTTACCGGTTGTAGTTTTTACAGAACTTCATGCTTGCTGTACCAGGATGATGAGATAGGAGGAAGAAAAAGGAATTGGATTTCCTAATTAAGCTTTTCTTACAGAAATACAGGGTTCAGTAGCTTAGTTTTTCACTCTCAGTTAATTGTCAAATGTAGTGTAAACAAGCAGCAAAGTTTGTCTCTAGTTACTGTCAAAGTGCTTGTGTAACTTTGGGTGTCTGATTTCTCTAGCTACTGCTCCCTCTGCATCTGCCTTCAGAAGACTCTCCTTGAAGTGGTCACTGATTTATTTTAATAGGTTGTTCCAAATTCAGAAGTTGGAGAGACCTGTGATTTGTATGCATGTGATCTGGAATAAAAATTTAGTTTGCTCCTTTGAGCTGATGTGAAATGTTTCCTAGAAAATGTACAGCTTCTCCCACTATGGTGGTACTTGGTCGCTAAAGCTTCACTGGAGAGCCAGGCTCAGCATTCTCTGTGTGCTCTTGCCAAGTCTATGTGTTGTCTCTGTTTGTCCATAGTTACTCAGAATGTGATCTGCACACTCTCAATAGTTTGTTAAGCAACCAGAGCATACCACTACATAAAAAAAAAAAAAAACCACCCACACAAAAAAACCCCCCAAAACACACACACACAAAAAAAACCAAACCCAAAACAAACAAAAAAACCCCCCACAACACCTGTAGTTTTTTATGTAGGTCCCTTCTAAGATCTCTCTGCAAGTTAGACATTAAATAACCTGCTTTGTATTCAGGCTAGTGCAACACTCAGAAGGTCTGGAGTACAGTGCTTCCAACTTGTCTCAAGAAACCAAACCAAACTCTAAAATCCACTTGTAAAGATTAATTTCACCTGTAAAGGTAATTTAATTGTAATAACAGTGTTACGTGAAAACTTATTACTTATATCTGGCAATTGATTTGTTATCAGATACAGTGAAGACATCAGACTGAGTTTATCAGATAAATCGAGTTACTTCTTTCTATTGTCATCATTCTCTTCCAGCTGACAAGTTGTATACCTTACAAAGACATAAAGATGGATAAACTTACCTAAACTAAGGTTATTCAGAGAAGAGTGGTCACAAACTTTTCTGGTGTAGATTTACTGATGTTTTTAATGACAAATGATCATCAAACTTTTATGAAATTTTAATACTCTTATTCAGGTAAATATTTTTTCCTTAACATTCTAAGCGTATAGACTAGCTCAGTGCAATGAGTACCAAATAGTACTGTAATACCATTTTGTACACAGAATCCAAAGTTAAATAAGGCATAAAAATAGTCTATCATCAGTTTAAACAAACTTATATTTTGTGTGTATATATAAACATACATGTATATATAAAACAAGAAACAGAGTTGTAATCTCCTACTTGACTTTGATATTGCTCCTTTGAGTACCTACACAGAGGAAGTGATACATGATTGAATTAGTAAACCTAAAAAATATATAAAATTCCCTCTAGTCTCTTAAAAGTTTAGTGTTTTATATGTGTGTATTGAGTTTTTCTAACACCGTCGTTAATATAGGCTTCAGCTTTCCAAAAAATAAATTGTTTGCAACAGACTGTGGTTTTTAAATGCCAACAGCGTAGAGTCTGAATTTCTACTTCTACAGAAGATATGCAAAAATTTTGTTAAAGAATAGAAATTTGTCTTCTGTATGAATAAGGAACATTTTTCTGTGATGTAGCCACAGTTTGATAAATCACGTAACTGCTGGGTCGATCTGCTTTTTGACTCGGTTTTCCAAAGCAAGCTACAGCAATGCGATGGTATGTATCTGTATATATCATTTTCTTCTATCATCCTTGGGAGCTGTTGGATCTTTTTAGTCTTAAAAATGAGATTTGAGCTACATAGCTTTTCTGAATCATGTACGTGCTCCTGAAACTTGAGAGAGAAATTGTGCAGAAGGCACCCAAAGGTTAAATTCCTTTAGTTGTTCATAATTTGCCCTTCAGTTAAGAATTTTCCTTTCTACAGTTAAAACTCTGTATGCTTGTTTAAGTCTTTGGTGTTACAGTTTGTAGATATTTCTGATTGATGGAGTTATATCTTCCTACAGAGTTTAAAAAAGGAGAAAATGTGAGGAAAATTATTGAGCTCTTAGGAAGCAGAAGAATGGAGGATATGCTATTGTTTTTGGTGAATAGTTAGTAGTATTTAGCATTTCTTATGCTTCAGATAAATGATTAATTTTCTTGAATTTCCCTAAGGAGCTGAGACTAAACTTTCTGATATCAATTTAAACAGTTTTAGGAATTAGTACCTACAAATGTTGGACTGAATAAATGTTTTTCTATTATAATCACAGCTTTATTATTAATAAGTACTCTGTTAGCTCTGATTAATGTGAAATTCTCTGTTGGAACTCATCTGTGCCTCTTCAGTAAAAATGTAAGAACTCCGTAATTATCGCATCTACAGCACCACGTCCTCTGAGTATACTGAAGCTCAAAGGCCAGCAGTGATAAACAGCTTGTGTCTGCTTTCTGACCATTTCAGTTAAAACTGTTTAATTAGTACAACAGAAGGAACACAGGGATTCATTTTACTATGGGGAACTTACTGACAAAACGTTTAAATCCTTTTTCAATTTGGTAATATCAGAGTTTAATAGCATCCCTAATACGGATTAGGAAACTGATAACATCATCTTTATTTATTGTTCTGATTCTTTTATTTAAGCTCTTCATTCCCTAGTGGTAAACAGGGAAGGAGGCTAAAAGGGCTAGCCTACTTTACCCTTGCAGTAGGAAGCAAAGAGAGAATATAGCTGATCTCTGTAAAAGAACTTGGGCTGTAGAGTACCAGCAGGGCTGGAGGAAAGTTTGTCAAAAGGTCAGCTACTGATACAAGGATAAATGTATGTGAAAGAACTAAAATAGTTTCATTACTAATTTTCAATCTGAATGAGATATTTGGAAAAACATTCTAATAGAAGCAGTGGGAAAAATAAAGTTAATTATGAGTTGGAACTTTATATATTTATGACAGGCATTACACACTCTGGTTGCAAATGGTACGGGAATGGATTTATTGAGAAGGGTCTCCTTCATTTACATGCTAATTAAACGGAGATATGCCTTAATATTATGAGGCTTTTTTATCCTGTCAGAAGTTTTATGGGACATCCTTCCATTACTGCCCATCTGATTCACCTTCTGAAAGGCCAGGTTTGAGCCCTGCTTCATCCTCAATAGCTTACTTTGTTTTTTGTCATCATTTTGTTCAGAAATAAGCAGAAAGAATATTTTTCTTGTTTAGTCACTATACAGGTGTCAGTCATAAGGGTTGGAGTCATCTAATACGACATTAACAGCTAGTGCCTTCTGTGCACCAAGGATGAAAAGGAGCATGTGTGTAAGCAAAGTAATGAAGGAGAATGGTAGGTTAGAAAATGAGTTTAGTTTGTAGATTACTGTTTTTGTGAATATCTAAAATTTCAGTCAGGATAAATTGAGCTTACTAGGAATGGTTAACATTGGGAATTAGAAAATTTGAGGTTGCAAAGTATGTGTCCAACTGAACTTTTTGAAGAGCAAGTTAAGACCTAGTAGTCAACTCATTTTTGCATGCATGGTGCCTTTCATTATGGCTCATCTCTCAATTGTAATTGTGGAGTTAGTCTTTCAATGGGCAATCTATTTCATCAGAGCTTTCTTCTTAATACCCTCTTTTGTTCTAGAATTCTGCACTTTATGCGCAGAAATTTCTTTAGGTCATGAACTACAAAAATATTTGGGTGCATGGTTTCAGTTGATCATGTATTCCAACTCTGTGTTAGTTTCTTTTGCTGAACTGTTTTCCCTCGTACTTCTGCCTACTTGGTATAGTAGTAGCTCTTGCAAGACTAAGTACCAAAGAGTTGTGTGTAAATAGAAAGAATGAAAAGGCAATTGTCAGGCATAGAAATTTGTGGAATATTGTTCTTGGTTTTCGTTGTTTTTTTTTTTTTTTTTTTTTTTTTATTTTTTTTGGGAAATTTTTTTTTTGTTTTTGTTTTTTTTTTTTTTTTTTTTTTTTTTTTGTTCAATCTGTGCTTTCAAATGTTTCATTGTAGTATAAAGAAGGGTTTGATACAGAAAGGAGGAAGTGCTTCAGCATGACATTTATTGCTTGCTGTTGTGAATAGGTCAGGTACAATTTGGTACAGCTGCTGAACTTGTTGGTAGTTTTTTGTGCATTAACATCCTGTGTACTTTAACTGGGATTTTGTGCAACAGTAAACATGGAAATATATCAATAAGGGCTAAAACTGTACTTAATAGAACAAGGTAGGTCTCTGTTTAAAATACGTATGTGGATTTGCAACTGTTTAGGCATTAGAATCCCTAGTAGAAGCACTCAGTCAGTCAAAGTCAAGAGCAGATCTTCCCTTTTCTTCAGAGAGGTGAAGTTGACTCCTGAAGGATTGGGTTTTGTAGTTGAGATGTGCAATGTTTTAAGGAGATAAGAAATATATAGAGAAACCACCTTCTTGAGAATTAAAAGGTTTATAGACTTTTTCCCCCTGTGGTTATTTGGCAAAGGAGACCTGTGACACTAAGCTGCTTTACTTTCCCCAGAAACATAACCTGGGAGTTAATAATACCAAGTTATCTTGCTTCAGTTTTTTCTTCTCTCTCCACCCCCCTTCATATCTGACTGTCAGTGAGCTTTTGACAGGCATATTAGATATTTCTTCCTTTTTAGTAGCTCTGTAGTTTGTATGTTGTTGTGTGTACACTTAGCTTTTATAGAGTTGCCCTTGCAAAAGTAATTCAATACTTTTCAGAGGACAGCGTAAGTTCTGGAACTTCATATAGGTATATCAGTGAGATGCAAGTATTCACTGATAATGCTTGCTCCATGGTTCACTGGGATAAGGTGACACTGAGCCCCATCCTGAATTGCTATTAAAAGTAGTGCTGAGCACCAGTCAAAATATCACCCTGGTATTTTCTACCTCTCCTAAATCAAACACTCAGGTAAAAATCAGCTTAGATATCCTCAATAATAAAAGGTCTGTTTATTACTAGAATAAATCTGACCACAAGCCTTGAGTGGATGCGTATTAATTTTTAAAAGTTGTCTTTTAAGCAAGAACACAAACTTTATTTTAAAAGATGTGTGATAGTTTTAGGTACTGCTGTTTCTTGAAGTTCTTAATTCATTAATAACTTTTAAAGTGTATATCACTTGTCAAGGAAAAGTGTCATGTGTAATATTGCATTTGATGCATTAATTTCTGATTTGAATTTGATCCATAATTCAAAAGAACAGGATTTTTTTCTCTGCATTTGTCTCATATATGTTAGTGACTTGGTCTTTTTCCATTATTCTTGTTGAGAGGAAGATAGTTCACAGATGCCGGTTCATGGAGTAAACTTGCTGTTTGGATCTTTCCCTTCTTCCATGTTCTGTTTCATAGCTTAAGAACTGTTTACCTGCCTTAGTTCCATGTTTTATTCTAAACCCGATATTCAAGTGTTCCCTCAATAGATATCTCTGCACAGGAGATGCTGAGGTTGTGTAGCTAATAGGTATTCATCCACTGTATGGATCTACTCGGTACATTCAGTTAGTCTCTGCTACCTCTTAAAGCTGATAAAAGCAGTAGTTAGACACAGTTGTTTCATTTCATTTACTTTGGGGTGGTTTTAATTCACAACTGTAAGCTTTTATACATTTCTTTCCTCTTTCTTACTAAGAGCAGTATAAAGTAGTTGAATTGTCAAGGCACTGATTCCTTCTTAAATTTGCTACACTTCTTTGAAGTGTATGCATTTTCTTTCTTTCATATACACTCAGTATTTTAAGAGAAACAATGCTGGCTGATGAGCAGCCAGATCCTTTTCACACCTTACTTGGAGTCATTTTGGTTGTCTCTTATAGCATAGTACCCCTGTGTTCTGGGAAGCCTGATGCACCTGTCCTAGTGGTGAACATTAATCTACCCGGTGCTTAAAAAGAAGTTGCTTAGGTTGGTCTTGTTTGTGGTGGTGAATACAGTTATATCCAGTTGGTGACTGGTCACAAGAGGTGTTCCTCAGGGCTCAGGATGGGGCCTCTGCTGTTCAACATGTTTATTAATGATCTGGATGAGGGAATCAAGGGCACCCTCTGTCAGTTTGTGGACAATACAAAGCTGGGTAGGAGAGTAGATGAGCTTGAGGGTAGGAAGGCTCTTTGGAGGCACCAGGCTAGATTGATGGGCTGAGGCCAATGGTATGAGGTTCAATGAGGCCAAGTGCTGGGTCCTGCACTTGGGTAGCAACACTACAGGCCTGGGGAGGAGTGGCTGGAAAGCTGCTCAGTGGAAGAGGACCTGGGGGTGTTGATCAACAGCTGCCTGAACATCGTGAGCCAGCAGTGTGCCCAGACAGCCAAGAAGGCCAGCAGCATCCCGGCTCAGAAATAGTGTGTCCAGCAGGACTATTATGTCCTGTACTCAACACTGGTGAGACACATCTCAAATACTGTGTTCAGTTTTGGGCTCCTCGCTACAAGGAAGATATTGGGGTGCTGGAGTATGTCCTGAATGAAGCTGGCAAAGGGTCCAGAGCACAAGTCTTGTTTAGCCTGGAGAAAAGGAGTCTCAGGGGAGACCTTATTGCTCTCTACAATTACCTTAAAGGAGATTGTAGCAAAGAGGGTAGTCAGTATTTACTCCCAAGTAACAAGTGGTAGGTCAAGAGGAAATGTTCTCAAATTGTTCCAGAGAAGTTTTAAGTTTGATATCAAGAAAAACTTCTTCACTGAAGGGGTTGTTAAGCAGTGGAACAGGTGGCCCAAGGAAGTGGTGGGGTCATCATCCCTGAAGGGATTTAAAAGATGTGGAGATGAGGTGCTTGGAGACATGGTTTAGCAGAGGACTTGGTGGTGCTAGGTTAATGGTTGGACTTGATGATTTTTAAAGGTGTTTTCCAACCAAAATGATTCTGTGATCTTTCAGCTGTGTGGTTTATAAACAGTCAGAACGCACTGACCCAAAACTTCCGAGTTCATTCTAGTTACAAACATTAGGAATTGGACTGTCAAAGGACACTGAAGGCTTTGCTCTATTGTTAGTCATGCAGGGACTGCTTGCCCTGCGAAGGGCATCAGCTGAATTATGATTTTAAGTTGTCTTAAATATGCATCAGTTTTTTTTTTCTTTTTCCCTGTCAAGTACACGTGGTCTAAAAATGTGAATGCTGCATGAAATAGGTACCTCTGTATTGCTGTCCCAAATTTATTATTGAGATTAGTAGAAATTACTGATTGCTGTCTTCTTAATGGCTCTTAAGTGCTGCTGATGAATATAGTATTCAAACATATTAAACTTGTGTCATCATGTTTAGTCTGATTTTTTTTTTTTATTTTAAATTAGACTACTTGATTGCTATTGTTTTGAAAGTGAATGTCACTTTAAAAGTAAAGCAAAGTTATTGTCACTCAGCACAAATACTAATATAGTATTTTTTGAGGCTTTGATCACTTTAGATCTTTGCAAGTTAGTTCGGCCAAAACACTATTTTGCATATTACTTTTCTTCTACAAGTGTCAATGTTGTCTTTGAGACCTGGCAAGTTGCAAACAAAGGCTTGTGAGTCTTTCTGAAGGATCCTTGTTTATTCAAGGAGTCAGTGCGTGGGCAAGCTGAACAAGAGACCTGGAACTCTGGCTTTGTAGCATAAGTAGGGCTGGAAGGTAACTTAAAGTATGGAGATGTATATATTACTCCTGAGAGGCAGATTGGGATGTGAATCTGAGGTGCATCTGAAAGCTTTTTGATAACTCCTCCTTATGTCTTTTTTCCTGTGGCAAATATGAGATAGTTCCTGTTTTGCTTCAGTGACTGTGGTGGTCATCACAGAACTGTTGAATGTGGTAACATGTATCACCTTGCTTTAAATGCTCCTGGTTAGAAGGCAAATCTAGTTAGAAATGAAGCCTGAATGGAGTAATTGTTGATATGCTGCTATTTTAGTAGTGCTGTAATTGTAAATGTTTAGGATAATAGATTTAATATGATCTGCTATACAAAGGTGCTGATAGTACCCTAATACAAGACTAATACTGGCGCTCTGTACTGCTTGATGCTGTATTTATGTAACTATATAGTGCATCTGCTTTAAGTCTTGTACCCTTAATGCCCCCGAGTAGTTGGGCTTTTTAAGGTGTTTCAGGTGCTTTTCAGTTTTGCCTCATTTTTATATATTATCTTCTTACAGATAGAGAGTTAAAGTTAAGTATTTTTTACAGTTTTTAGCTGTAATTCACAGCAAACAAGGTGGATTAGATCTTAAAACACTAAAGGAAATATTCCGAGGGCTGTAATTTGAGATCATCTGCATTTCTGACCCATTTTCCTGCAGTTCTAGGCTTGAAGTTTGCAAACTTACTGATTCTTGCAGCCATACACGCGTATTGAACACTTTAGTAATTGCTTTTTCAGGTGAAAGGAATTGTTCAATTTTTTGCTTCAAATATGGTTAACATTGAAAAACGTATCTGTGTTATGTCACGGGTTTGTTTTTAGAAGAAATAATTGGACAACAGCAAGTAGACCTTGAAAGCTCTGGGTCTCTTTCTCTCATTACACTTGGTTAAAGCATGTCACTTGACATCTGTAGCAGAATGACAAACCTATCTGTTCTATACACCTACTGTTTAAAACTTTTGGAAGGGGGATTTCTTTTGTTTTGATGCAACAATTTTAAATTACTTTCCATGATGTGTCTCAGTATTTTCATGGCATAAAATTCTAGATCTAGTTTGGTAAATCAACTCCTAATGACCTAATGCTGTGCAAACAATGTACATGGAAATTGGTTGTGATGTACAGAGCTCCTGTGGCTAAGCACTATCATTCTCTGCTTAAAAAGTGAGGTTTTGTAGTTCTGATTATTTGAAATAGTTGGAGCCTCTTCAATCTATTTAAAGCTATAAATAGGTATTTCAGAAGTTGATTGGTATCAAACCAGGGAAGTATTCTGATTCCTTTCCTTGGTGAATCCATAGAGATCTGAGTTTGTTTCTAATAGAGAGCTTTAATTCCATGAATCAGATTGCACTTGCAGTACCAATACTCAAACGTGTGTAAAAGTGAAGGAGCAAAGCAAAACTGATTTAATAGTAGTTATGATTTTCAAATTACTATTTAGCGAAATTAGGTAATTAAAATCATTACATGAATTGAAAGCATGTTTATATTTAGGGAGGTTAAATACCTTGATTTGTCATTCCAGAAATGTCATAAAACACTTTTTTTTCACCAAATATCTTGGTAGAATATGGCAACTTTCATCACAGCTGTCATTGGTAGTGTCTGCCTTTACGCACAGAACATTGCTATGAATCTTTATCGTGGGTTTAGTTGCTCTTTTTCTTGATGTGGTGCTTTTTTTTTTTTTAAACTTCGCTTGTCAAAGAGTACTATTGTGGAGGAAAAACCAGTAATTACTATTTATATAATACAGTTTTCAGGTCTTCTGATTCAACAGTGTGCAACTTCTGTTTCCTCCCACCTTTCGAGGTGACTAATAAATTTATTTTGGGAACAAAGAATTCTAAGCCGCTGAAAAATCCAGCATAAAATCTATTGCCTGAAAGGGATGCAGAACTTTGTCTGAAGTTCCAGTAACTAATAAGATGAAATGAAGTGGTTACTGAGCACCTCTCCTTTGCATAAACTTAAGTATAACCTCAAAGTCTTTGTGCTTGGTCAACTCTTCCTTTTTGGGGGAGGAAGAGGGACTGCCTTTCTTTTTAAAAAGGTATCCCATAAGTAGAAGAATTCCCATTTCTGCGAAGTATTTGTAACAACGGTATAACCATCTGCAGTGGTGCTTTAATTTAAAGTATTTCTCATTTCTAATTACTGAGAATTGGAAGTAGGCTACCCAAGGCACTTAAAGTTGGCAATTTTGCTGTAATGTCACATGTAGTCACACCTAATTAAAAGGTATTATTATGGAAATTAGTTGTTGGACTCTATATCCTGAGGACCCTTTGTTATTGGAATATGAGTTCGATGATGTAAACTGTGAGGTTTAGCAGGCACTGCTGGAACCTACAATTAGGTTTTGGAGACCGATTTAAACCCAGCAGAACTTGTTAGTACTCCAGACAAATGTCATGATTCCCAAGTAGAGCACAGAATTGACCAATTTTTACTCATCTCCTGGTGTTACTGAAACTGATGTCTTGTCACAATTCTGAAAACCTCATCTTGGTGAATAGGATAAAACAGTTTATTCACTATCTCACTTTAGCATGCCTACTATTAAGGTTGTTCATGGGATCTGATTTTCCTGAAAGAGTTTCTGTTAACAATCTTTCAATTACTGTTTAAAGGTTTTTATGTCCACTTTAAGGAGGGAACTACTGAGCTGTACTGTGGGCCTTTAAATCATTGCAAATGGGCCTCTAACGATAACAGAGATTCCTATTTTAAAACCATGAAATTGTTAATTTGTCTATCTTTACAGCTTTCTCACTTATGTTGATAATTCTAAGCAATTTAAAATCCAATTATTTCCAAAATATGACAGTAATTAGATTAGTGTTTTTACATGAACAGAACGTATAGCATAAAATTCATTTTGAGGGATATTATTTTATAGTTACTTGAAATGGAATTGAAACTACCCTATTAAGATTTTCTTTAAACTTGTGGCATGAGGAAAAGGGTTAACATTTAAAAGAGTCTTAAATAGAGAGCAAATGTGACTTTAATGCACGGTTTATATTAGTATGTATGAAAAGCATTGAGAAAGCAGAAGTGAGGCAAATAGTGCAAATGAATGTAGTACAAACTGGAAAATTTCTGTCCTATTAGGTGAAAATAACTAATGCTAATTAAGCATACTAAAAGAACAAATTGCTCTTTCCGTGAAGTTCTGAAGTTAATATTTATATAAACAACCACATAATTTATAGAATGAAAACGAGCTCGGGAATTGGGAGGCGGGAGGTGGGGAGAACAACGAATCTCAAACTGTTTTTCACGTCGGGTATATTTGACAAGGCATGGCTTCTGTCTCTGATAACTGATAAGGTCTCTGCCTTGTTGTTGTGTGTTCTTGTACCTCCTGGCTGCTGATCTAGCCAGCAGTGGTGTTGTCAGCTCAGTGAGAAATGTCCGTGGACTGGAGCAAAAGGGACATTATGTGGTTGACACAGAGGGATGACAATAAGTGAGATGGGAGCTAAATATATAGGTTTGTGACGTTCTAGCAGCTGGCTTAAATCCTGCTGTTTGTTGCTTGAGTGTACTAGCCTTAAAAAGGAAGAGAATGCTTTGTAGCATGAGGAAGAAAAAACAGCTGTTAACTTTATCAGTCAGCCCTCATGACAGGGAAGGTTAAAGGGGTTGGAAGGACAAACTTGGAAACAGTGCTTTTATTAGTAACATAAAATTGTTAATTTCATATAAATAGTTTTCTGAGACCATTCTAAAACTTTGCAATTTTCCATGGCTTGTTCCCTGCAAAAAGAAGTTAATACTTCACTATTGTTCAAATAAAGTAATTAAAATTAACTTGCTTAGTTTTGATTCAAGCAGTTTGTGAGGTGATTTTATAGTAACGTTCTTTTAATGTTTTCATGTTCATTAATGAGACTCTTTGCAAGGATTTTGTTACTCGATTAGGTATCTTGCAGCTTAATACTTAAGAAAAAGAAAGTTTATTTCTGTAATAGATGAAAGCATAAATGCTCTTGGATGGTGTAAACTTTGTATATCTTAATCTCTCCCCTTTATCAAATATGTAGAAAATGTGATTTAAATGTGATTTGATATTGAATGCATTTTCAGAATGAGAGTTGATGTTTGAAAAAAATCAGTGTTACTTAAAAGCCTCATATTTTACATGTAACATGTAAGTACGTCTAGTCCTTCTACATGCAGTAAAGGCTGTCAGAATGTGAGCTTGGAGTGAGTCCAGCACCTTAGTTGGAAGATTAATCCTGCTTGATGTTATTTGGTGCTTTGTGTTGATGTAGGTTCCATGTTTGTGTTTTTTTTTTTTTTTTTTTTTTTTTTTTTTTCTCAAGAACTTTAGTTCTTGAACCTAAACTTGATTGTTTCTCCTGGCTTACAGCTGCCAGTTGAGCCAAAAAGAAATGAAGAGGAAAACCTGGTTTATGGCTCCTCAACAAGTAAAGAAGTTATGAAAAGCCTTTTTGTCTGCTCTTTAATATTGCTAGTAAGTGTCTGTGTTGGTGAGGCACCCTTGAGGCAGTCCTCTGCTGGCTTTAAAAGGAGAGAAGAAATGGGCCCAGTTTTTCCTTGAAGGAAGCTGTGGGCTAAAGAGTGAAACTACTCCAGCCTAAAAGCCTTCAGTGGAGAGGACTTTGCCTTTTTTTTTGTGTGTTCTTAAATGCAGACAGGATCTTTGTAAAGCATAATCTGGTGGTGGGAAGAGAACAGGAAATTCCAGATCTCCTCCTCTTAGGAGGAGCTGGTATGTCCTGTTCCTTAAAGTTTGTTGGCTTGTAGAAGAGAGGTGTAGCCTAGGAACTTAGTGGCAGCTTTTGGAAAAGTGCAACAATGATGATGAGTCTCATTTGTATTAGTGTTGTGGTGGTTTGTTTTTTTTTTTCACCCATGATAAGAGCAGCTTCTCCTTGTTATGATAGTACTTACCAGGGTGGTTTTCTATTTAGTTGAGTTGCATGGTTTGTTTTTTTTGTTTTTGTGGTGTTTATCTTTTCTACAGGGAGTACTAAAATAGATATACGAAAGTTCAGGTGGACTGTATGTAGCATGATGATGCACCAGATACCTTGAGTAAAAGAGATTAGAGAGATTAGAGCTTCTTTGCTCAGGGAATTTGATGCATTGTGTTTAGTCAGATTTACTTTTTTTATATAGCTCCATAGAGATTTATGGCTGTGGATCTCTGTAGTCATTTGAAAATCTTCTCTTGCACTGAGTACATGATATCATTTATGAAGTGCTGGGTTACCTTTGAATCAGCACAGCAGCTCTTTGTGGATCTTCGTTTTGAATTCTGTAAGTATTTAAGGTCAATGCATATATTACCTCTGTGGTACATGATACAAAAATACGAGAATAAATACTGGCAGAACTGTAGCTAATTTAATAAACTTGCCTTTATTCCTAATCTAATGCAAATGTTGATTGTTTATAATATTAGCTTTTTTCCAAGCGATTATTTAATTTGATACAGTAAAAAACAGAAGCACACAGCTTTTGTAGTTTTGTGTTAGAGGTCAATAGTTTGAGAGTTATTCTTAAATTATCTCTAATTTTGTAGTCTATTTTTTTTACTTCCACTGCCTCACTTTTAAGCGATTTAAGCAACTTCTGCAGTGTTTTAAGGTTTATTGACTCTCTTTATGGCAGTTAGTATATAATTAATTTTCATAAAGAAATGTAGAGATAGATCCCTTTTGATTTGTTCAGATTGCTTTTTAGCTTCCATATGAAGATTATATTATCTAATGCTAAAATTATATGATGGAAGTGTAATTTTTCTACTGAAAAATGAAAAAATCCTTATGCAATCACAGGACAGTGAAACTCCTTAGTAATTACTTAAGTGTCTTGGCATAAATGTTTATATCTTGGGTTAGTTTTTAGAAAAGAGAACTGAAAATCAGTTAGATGTGGTAATACAAATGTAGTAGGTGAGGATATTTAATTTTTTGGTATGCTGTTAGACAGAATAACTTTGAAATTAGCTAATGAATTTGAACGAATATTGTTATCTCTTTAGCAGTTCATCTAGCAAAACAGTGCCCTTGAGATTAAAGATACTATCATTGTATTAAGGTATTAACATTTTTTTCTTTTCCACCTTTAATAATACATGTGCACATTATGTTTTAAAAAATCAGGTGGAGTCTTCTGCTCAGAGGAGCTGAAAATAGATTTTATTTTGTTGTTGAATGCATGGATGAAACTTATGAATGGTATACAAGATAACAAGATTAATATATTTTGAAGATTTTGATTTTTTTTGTGTATGGGGATTACTATATGGTGAATTCTTGTGGCTGCATTTTGATACTGAGCTGTGACAGACACCTAGTTTGAAAAGACAAAGGAAACTGTTGGCTTCTCTGATCAGTTGTAACACTTCACTTAATGAGGTATAGCTACTGCTGAGGTTCTTCTGTTATACACATTAGAATTTCTATGCTAAAAATGGTGTTATTTAGGTAATTTTGTAAATATCACTGTAAACATTTTATTAAAGAATTTGAATATCTGAAATAAACACCACGTATTCTGAATACTTGATAATTTACTTAAGTTCTCTTATAAAATGCAAGTTATGAGTGTGGAGGAAAATGCTGTATACTGGAAGTGTTACTTGTTTGTTTTGAAAATCTGCTTTGGAACTTTTTTATTTAATAAGGAAAGCTCTATTACCTTTAATAAAATGATCTGGAAAGCCAGCCTGATATCCCCTTCTCCCTTACTTTTTTAGTAGATCTGATCTATCGTATTTGCATGGGGTTTGTAAAGCTGTTTGTCAGTTAAACAAGCTCTCAAAGCCTTCAGCAAGAGAGGTTATTAGAGGTGAATAATGTGGATTTAAAGGATTTAGTAATTCATTCTAAATCCCAGCTATACTTTTAAATGCATCTTTATTTTGGCTTTTTTTTTTTAACGAGCATTTTAAGCATTAGGATGCAGTCTGCTGAGTAAAAACTGTGTTTTGACATCACATCTGTAATCTGGTTTGTCTAGTTTACAGCTGCAATGATCAGAAAAAGATTCTGAGCTTTTTGAGTTATCACCAGTGGCTGATATTCTACTCATTTAGAAACGAATGTAAATAATCTTGTAATTGGTAAGTCAACTCTGGCACTAAAACTAACCTTGCAGAACTGTGGTGTCTTTTAATAGGAAAAGTTGATATTTTTATTTTAAGATGGTTGTATTCTTTAATATTGCTTACTGTCTTGGGGTTTTAACTATAAAGTACTGCTTCATAAAAACAATTTAGTTTTTATTGTAGCAAGCAATATATTCAATAACATTTATCATACAATTAACACAACCTCAATTTTCTGTCTGAAATTACTTATTGTGCTGTTTGTTTTGAAATGTTCCAGCAGACAATTTGAAGCAGTTCTTAATTTGTTAAATGTTGTGTTGCTGGAATACATGTCCTAGTAAAGAGAACTTTCTAGTTGAGTATGTTTCAGGCTTACCCTTTGGAAAATACAATGCTTGTGAGTCTCGTAACTAACAGAATTACTTTAGTGAAAAAGAACAACCTAAATACGGAAACCATCCCGATTTTTAGGATTAAAAATTCCTAAAAAATTCCTAAAAGATATTATTTGATCTGTGACTTGTTTTAATGTTACTCTGAGAATTTCGTTAGTAAGAAACAGTAATAAACAAGCAGTTCTTAAGGCAGACCAAGAAGAAACAGTAATAAAAAAGCAGTTCTTAAGGCAGACCAAGAAGAAACAGTAATAAACAAGCAGTTCTTAAGGCAGACCAAGGTTTTTATTGTGGTAATCTGTGCTTGAAATCGTGAAAGCATGTTTTGCTGGTGTCCAAGAGAGAAGGCTGCAGTTCTTATTCTCACAGGGAGAATGAGGTGCTACTGTTCATCATGGATTCTTTACTGTCTTATTGAAGCATTGCTGGAAAACACAGATAAATCTGTAGCAGCATTTCTTACTGTGCAATCTCCATATGGGCAAGGTCTGATTACTAACTGGCCAACAAATGCTATGTTTTGGTCAGCCAAGGGGCAAGAGACTACAATTATGAACATGATATTAACTGTTCAGTGTCTGAATTGCACTGATGACTTTTTACTGGCTTTCTAGTTGAGATGAGTTAGAGGTTAAGCAGCATGTGCAAGGACTGACTTGTACATGCCATGCAACATAAATACCCCAGTACTTAAAACTGAGATTTAGGGTTTTCTCCACTGCCACAGATAGTGGGAGCTTGAATAACTCTCTGGAGATCACGTGGAATCTATACTCTTGCAGTTAAGTTGTGCTTAACAAAAAAAAAAAAAAATAAATCTCATTTAAAGTAATTTAAGATGTTACCCAAAAATTACTGCTACAATAACTGCGTTAAGTAATAATTAGGTTAAATGTAGATCTGGGAAAGTGTAATAGATGTAGGTATTTGTATGGAGAGAACTCCTTTACTCTTTGTTACTAGCTCAGCTTTTCATTGTAACATCTGTGTAATATACAAAACCTCTGCACTAATAATTTAATTTTATATTCCTCTGGATGCTGATATCTCTGTGTATGTCACAGACTTCAAACCATAGAATGTTAACTTTGTTCTCCTGTTTTCTGCTGAAAAACCATGTTTTAGTAATATATTACTGTTATGTTAATACCCTTTATTTTTACATTAATAAATATTTTACTTTCAGAAGTTTTTGAACTAGACCAGCTTGTCTTACTACCATAATTATCAGTTCTTGCCTGTAACAAGATAAGTTACTCTCTGGCTTTGATCTTGAAAAGTGATTATAGTAACTGAATTAGGAACCAAAAAAGCCCCAACAAAGTCACATAATATGTGTTTAAAAAGTATAGAATAAACTAAATAAAGATGGAACCAGCCTTAATGAATTACATATACATTGAAAGTTACACTTGACCATTTACTAAACTAATGAAAATTTTTTTTTTTTTTCATGATCATATTTTTTCACATAAAGATTTTGCCATTTTCTTTGTGAGAACTCAAAGTTTAGAGAATTTGAACTAAATATTTTTAGCTGGAATGACCCTTTTATCAAATGTCAGGGATGAAATTTTTCATGCTTAAAGTAATCTCAAAAGTATTTCAAATTGTGTGCTAGAGATTTTGGGTTTGTTTATCCAGCACAGAAGTACCTAATTTCAAATACGATAGATCCTAACTTTCTGAGGGTTGGTATTCTGTATTTTGTTCTCTGGTTCCATGTTTTAATTTCTGTGTTTTAAGTAATGAAGAGATTATTTCGTGGTAACTTAGATGCCTAAGTTTCTTATAGCACAGCATTTCTAATGTACTACTTAATCACCTAAATGTTACAGTTCTTCTCACTTAGCTTTGATTATAGCATTAGAATGGTGCATGTCAGATACACCCAGCAAATATAAATGAATAAATTTCACATAAGCAGATTATACATGTCATGCTGGTATGCGCTATGTATGTACTGTGGTATTTACCTGGTTATTTTGCTTAGATGACATGCTCTGTTAAGGGGTGGAGAGAAAGTTTCTCATGTGCTGTGTTCTGCAGCCTTTTTTTTATCAGTAGGTGTTTATGGGAGAAACTTAAGGAAACAATTTCATTGTTGTTACTAGCAATCTTAACTACCTAAAGTTAGTTTGTATGTAGAAATTAAGTTCTGTATGTTGTTAATGTTTGTGTTTGCTGTATTGACAATGATAATACCATCTGCTTTGCCAGTCTCTGCTCCCTGTGAAATGTCACCAAATAGTCTGTTTTTCTTCACTGTGCAGAACACTTGCCAAATTCCATTGGAGCATACTAAATTATCAAAATACATGTGAAAGCAGTTAATGGAAGATTTTGCAATTTCAGAACAATTTTATTCCTGAAACAATTTTACTTGTACCGCTTGATTTCTTAAATGTGTACAAGTAACTGCATATATAGACTTTCTAGTCTTGGTTTTCAGTTAATCTATGGTATGGTCACGAGTAAGCTGTTCATGATGTGCTTGTTTGTATTTGGTAGTAGTTCTTATTGCTGCTCTTCTTCAACGAAAGCTGCATAGCTGTTGTGATGAGCATGGTGTTGAGACACTGTAAATGCTTAATAAGGCATAAAATGTATCTGAGGTTTTCTATTCATGGAAAAAGAGGCCTTTTCTTTCCTTAATGACCACCTATCAAAAATCCAGTGGTATCGTCTTTTGTACTGGATGAGATACTGGCAGTACCTTGAAGTATTTCAAGAAAATATTTTGACTGAAAAATGCTAACTGAAAGGCT